>NC_057807.1:359886111-359928452 GCF_018294505.1 Triticum aestivum
GGGGGCAGTGACACTCACATATCTCTACTCTTATAAAAAAACAGAGTTGGTGATGATGGTGTTCCTGCCATCCTGCAATATAGGCCATCCAATTTATATCTGATGGACATGAAGGAAAATGTGGCAATTTTGCAAAAAGATACCCACACCCCTCTCCGCATTTGCAAATAAGGCATTCCCTCATTCATCCTTTTCCCCCACAAGATAAACTTCTCATACAAATGCATCTTGATGTTCCGTGCAACGCACATGGGCATCTTGCTAGTAGGGAGAAGGAGTTTGTGTGACACATATCTAGCTATATTAAGGGATAGGTAGATAGCATATGTGTGAGAGACATTATTATACTTTGAGACATTACTGGCTGTGGGTGGGCGGAATTAAAGGGGTGGGCGTGTTAGACATAGAGAGCGTGTGTGTTTCTGTGTGAGAGACTTGTAGGACGGGGTAGAAAGACGAATTTAACCCTGACGGAGGGAGAGAAATACACGAAGTGTGCATGTGTGATTCCGATGCCCACAGGGAAATGAGATATGTATGCGTGTGAGAGAGATTGCACAATTCATTCACGTATCACTATCTAGCGACCGTGGACATGCATCGCTTGAACATAAGTCAATATCTACTTCGTATCGTGGCCAAAGGTACAATATCGATTCAACGCTATAAAGATTGGACACTCACATAACACATTTTTTTCTATTTAAATAAACCTTTTTCAGTTGTGCATGCCAAATTACAGTGATGTTTCTTCAAACAACCAAGGTAGCTATCATGCACATGCACCATTGTTACTCTTGCATTCAAATTCATTAGTCTTGGATGATTTAAGTTTCTATTTTGAAGTAATATATATGTAATATTCATATATGAATTCAACGGTTACACAATTTATGAAATGGAGGCTATGTAATCATATGAGGTAACACTTTTAAGTAGCTAACTACAATATCCATTTCTTTTTGTGCGCCTCTACACTAACACGTCAATGCATTATGTTTAAAGTAAATAACCAATGGCACTAAATTATCTATTTACACGAGAAATACATATGCTGGGCGTTTGATCCCTTTTTTTGTGAACGCGCCACTACACCCGTACAATTGGCCGCGCCCGTGTGAACGTCCAAGTTATCAGCGCATCATCCCGAGTTATTGTCTTTTTTTCTGGGGTGGACTTCACACTAGTTATTAACTGCTGACGCGTGCCCCGTGTACACAGTCTAGCATGACCTTCCTGCTAGCACGGTCCAAAATTAGTTGAAACTGGATACGAACAATCCCGCGGGCGGCAAAATCTCCCGCCTCCTTCTAAAATTTCTGCCACCTTAGTCTTTAGCATGCAAAATCCCCCTTTTGTCCTTGGTGCACGGAGACCAACAGTTACAATACCACCCTCATCTACATGATAGGTCGGGGCTGCTTTGGTAACTTCCGGTTCCCCCCACTACACGCCACTCCCATTTCCTCTCCCCTCCTCCCGCAAAAACGACTAACTCCACAGCACCAGAGCATCTTACATCATGTCGTCCGTACTTCATTGCCCTTTCTCCCCTCCCCTCTCGAAACCCTAGACTGTTCATCCACCGGCGTACCATAGCCCATTCACTGCCAGCGGCGTCCACCTCGCCGGATCTACTTCTGCGGCCGCATCTACCCCTCCCACCTCCCCTAGAAACAAGTAGACTGCTCATCCACCACTGTACCACAACCCATTCAGTACCGGCCTTGTCCACGGCGCCGGATCTGCTTCGCCGGTACTCTCGTCAACCGCCGCGCATCTGCAACGGCTCATTCGTACTCCCCACCGGAGACGCTTCATCCACACCCCCCGGAGCCGCCCCACCGACGCCCCCATCGATGGCCTCTGATCCTCTTCGCCAACACCTTCCTTAACCCTACCGGAGGCGCTTCACCGACACCTTCCTCAACCCTACCAGAGCCACTTCGCCAACACCAGCGTCAACCCTACCGGAGTAGCTTCGCCTATACCATTCTCAACCCTACCGGGGCCGCTTTGCCAACTCACAAGTCCACAGCCTCAGATCCGCTTCCTCGCACCCTCATCCAACCTACCAGAGCAGCTTCTGACGCCCCGTCCACGGCCGCAGATCCGCATCATCGACACCACCCTTAACCCAACCACCGGAGCAGCTTCTGACGCCCTATCCACGGCCGTAGATCCGCATCCATCCTTAACCCAACCACCGGAGCAGCTTCTGACGCCCCATCCACAGCCGCAGATCCGCGTCATCGACACCATCCTTAACCCAACCACCGGAGCAGCTTCACCTATGCCCTCGTCCGCGGCCACAGATCATCTTCGCCCACACCATAGTCCACCCTACCGGAGCAGCTCCACAAACACCCTACTCGACGGTTCTAAATCTCCTTACCGGACCCCGACAGCTAGCGTAGCGTCATCACCCTCGACGTTTCTAACCTGATTCCCACCATCTGGAGAGATGCCAAGCACCCGCCATGGCCTAGGTACTTGTCACCTTTAATCCCGTCCAGCATCATCTGCCCGATGTACTTCAAATATACTAACCGGTCACTGTTACCTGTTATGCAGCTGGCAAAAACTACAAGGACGATGTTTCTTCTGGATCTAACAGCTTGGCCAACCAAGATCCTGGACTGAGGCATTGCTATGATCTTGTAAGCACGTCTCTCTCTCTTGTATTGTTCTGTGCCTGCCAGCGTGCTTTGCTAGGATTTTCGACCAGTAATCCCTTTGTGCAGACAATGATTTCTACTACTGGCTGCTAAATTAGATATGTAGATGTCATACATGATACTACCTCGTACCTCCGTTCCTAAATATAAGTCTTTCTAGAGATTCCACTATAGGCTACATACGGAGCAAAATGAGTGAATCTACACTCAAAAATGCATCTATATACATCTGTATGTGGTCCATACTGGAATCTCTACAAAGACATATATTTAGGAACAGGGGCAGTACATTACACAAAATCATAGGTGGCATGTAGGAATTCCAGTGCACTACGTTAGGCTCCCTTAGAGTGCCTGCCAGTCCAGCATACAAAGTCATGGCTAGTTTATGGTACGCACAAAATTGTTAATTGGTGGTTTAAATATGCGCAAGGGATATGCAATGTAGTATCATGTAGAGATGTCTGAAATTAGCCGTGTCAACTTGCAGATAGGGTTACACAATGAAAAAGTACAAGATGTATGTGGCAATTTCATGGAACATCACAAAAAAGGAGAGGCAGCGGTGAGCCTATACAGTGTGCTATGGTACATCATCCTCCATTGCAATCATCGTGACATGTTATTTGTATGTCAGTTCTATTAACCAAGTTTCTTAGGGACAATTATTACAAGTTATCCTGAGAAAATAAGCACCTGTGAATATAAGCTCCATGTAATACGCCAACCAGTTCTTTTCATTGCGTTTTCAGCTTATCTTTGGTATGATCAGTGGAAAGTCTAGATTGCATTATATTTTTTTCATTTTGCTGCACATATGGAAATTAATTTGACTTGCAAACATCACAAATTGAACCCAGTGCAGTAATTGATATGATAGGAAAACATACCATCACTATTTGCTCAAAATGTAAATACAAAGATACCATCTACTTGGCACAATCTACTTTGGTCAATGTTTTCCATAGAGATACCATTGCCTAATTTAAACGAAGAACGCATGACCCACATTTAAATGAAGAACAATTATTTTTTGAAATTCGATGGTCCAAGTGGCTGGTTATTATCATATAGCAGCACCACCTGAAAGCATCATATATCATCAGCAGCAGCTAATAGCAACTCATCATACAGCAGCAGCAGTCTGCAATTCATCATATACCATCAGCAGCTCATAGCAATTCATCATATAGCAGCAGCAGGAGCAGCTCATAGCAATTCATCATATAGCAGCAGCAGGAGCAGCTTGTAGCAACTCATCATATAGTAGCAGCAGCAACTCATCATATAGCAGCAGCAGCAACTCATCATACAGCAGCAGCAGTCTGCAATTCATCATATACCAGCAGTAGCTCATAGCAATTCATCATATAGCAGCAGCATGAGCAGCTCATAGCAATTCATCATATAGCAGCAGCAGTAGCAGCTTGTAGCAACTCATCATTCCCCTTCCCTTCAATTTTTAGTGAGGTTCTACCCGAAACACCCCCCTCCAAAGCAAAATTAGTTAAGCCCAAGCACATAACTCAAAAATTACTTCTTTACATCTTTTATGGCTTATTTTGACAATATACCCTGAAAAGGCGGAATCGAATTGGCCCTTAACCTGCAATTCAATTTGTGTGTGCAATGATGAATCACTCCTGTCTGCTATCTGTACATTTAGGCATCATCATACATGGCATAACCTAATACATGTGCATTCCATTGTAGAATCTGGAATATGCAATGTTTATGTTAGTTCATACGTTGCACATGATGTTTAAATGCCCCTTAAATCTGGTCAGTCAAGTGATGGTCTTTAAGCCTCCTTCTTTGCTTCTTTTCTTGATATGTAAGATTTGCTCACACATCTGTTCAATTGCTTGTTTGCATCAGCCAGCCATACTAGGACTGTTTGCTTTGATTACTTGTTGTTCTTGACCTAACACTCTAACAGAGCTTGTCAACGATTTAAACACTAAGGGCTGCTGTGGTGGGGCCTTGTCTAACTCATAGGTGAATAAAGGTTTGGCTATACACTACATTAGGCTCTCCAACCTGGATATCCAGTTCGAAGGTATGCCTAGTTTTTATATAGTGCAGACATAGTAAATGCGCATTTCATTGTGTGCAAGTGCAAGAGATGCGGCATGTTTCATTATGTGGTGTTGTTTTGTTATAATCTCATCCTTTTGTGTTCATAGACTGGAAAGTATGCATATTTATCTTCCAAGGAGACGAGTAACTAGTTTGTGTCACCTTGCAGAGGGGGTGCAATGAAGATAAGATTGAGGATTTCCAAGTACAAGATGTTAGGAAGGAGCCTTGCAAGAGAAGTAGGAGCTGCACTGAGCCTCTTCAACCTGCTAAGGTAAGTCACTGTATGCAACTCAACAGTTCAATTCCTTGTTTGTTTCAGGCATAGTTAATTTTCTCTTTTCAATTTCTTTATTTGTCCTCACTTAATGAGATGCCAAAATAATTATGCCTGATGTTCAGTACTTGTATCACTATTAGTTGACATAATTAAAGGCCTTAGCATTTAATTACTATGCCGAAGTGTGCCTGAAGCTTTGAAGTCTATTAACCAACTATTATTGCATGAGGCTCACAATCTAGTTTATACTATGCTAATGATTGCATAGTTTTGCCTGCTGTAGTATGTTTGTATGAAACCCTCTGCTGTTCATTATGCTCCCTAAGACTTTAATTGAGGTACAGAATGGCCAACTGCTTGCTTACTTATACGCAACGTGCTGTCTAAATTTGTAACTTGTCTGTGTTTTTGATTGGGCCCCAACATCATGCTCCTCTAGTGAGCTAAGAGGGATTTCTGTATGCAGGCTGCACAGACTATCTTTTTTATAATTTTTAAAATATCCCCTGGTTATGCTTCATGACGTATAACATTTTTTTGGTGAAAGTGACGTGTAACATTATTGTTAGTCCTGTTTTGCCATGTACTACAAAATAGTGTCTTGTTCGCTTCACTGTTGTAACTATATTTTTGCCCTAGTCATGTGTACTTACAGAAACATTTCAGGATGAAGTGACATCAACACAAAAATCTGTGAGCAATGCGGCATGGACTTTACCGAATGATTATGGATTGGAATTGGAATGTGTTGATGTTCTCGAGCATCAACTAGAGGTGGCAAGACAACGTGTACATGATTGTCAACGTATAATCAACAAGTTGAGACTGGACATGTAGGTATTAGATGCAGGAGTCAAAAAAGGAAACAAGACACCGAGGTAACCATGAAGGAATTGGAGATTTTGCAGACTGAAATTTGTGCTATCTGAATCTGGCCAATTCTATTTTCTGAAGAGATTATAGTTCAAATGGAGTTAAGTTGATGCGCGTCCATGATGTATGAGCCGTATTTGCCCAGTGTATGTAATTTGCTGTTTGTGTATGCTTTATTATCACCTGTGTCGTACCATAATGCCCAGTGGGTATAATCGGCTGTAATTTCTTTATTGTATAGTGTAGGATTATTCTACCTTTCTATGCCTTGATCTCTTTGTTGTATAGTGTATGCTTTTTAGAGGTGATAGTATTGAGTAGGATAATTCTTTGAATATGCTATATCGTTCAAACGGGGGCCAACTCGCCCGACCATGGGCCTTCTACATCTCGTAGGATCCATGGGCCTTCTACGTCTCGCAGGATCCGTGGGCCTTCTACGTCTCGCAGGATCCATGGGCCTTCTACGTCTCGCAGTGTCCATGGGCCTTCTACTTCTCACAGGATCCATGGGCCTTCTACGTCACGTAGGATCCATGGGCCGTCGACTCATTTATGGGTCTTGTACTGGCCTTTAATGGGCCGTAGACGGGGCTATAATGGAAATCGTACGTTTTATTGGCTGACCATAACGGGCCATTAATAGGCTGCATTTGGTGATGCTATGAAAATGGCCCAACAGACTAATGGACCACTAACGGGCCGACTGTAAAGACGGTCTGAATTTGGCCCACAAGCAGAAAATGACAGTAACGGGCCGTAAGTAACCGAATGCTGCAAATAAGCCCAAGAATAAATGGGCTCTGAGAAGGCCGAAAGATAATATGGGCTGTAAACGGCCCAACTGAATAACGGGCCCTTAATGGGTATAAAGCGATACATTGTTCATTACGGGCCAGTTTCACCACGGGCCATTAATGGGTCTAAAGTAATACACTGTTCATCGCGGGCTAGTTTCACCACAGGCCGTTAATAGGCCAAGAGTTACATAGGGCCTCATATGGGCCGAAAGACGTCATGGGCCATACATGGGCCAGAAGTGAAAATAGGCTGGAATCATATTGGATGGCCCAGATGATGCTACTGGGCCTAATTCGGATAGGGCGTAACGGGCCTTGGGTTAGCGGGCTGTAAATGGGCTATATGCGAACAGGCCGTTAACAGGCTTTCCATGGGCCGGCCCATCACCTTTTGACCAAGTCAAAATGGGCCGGCCTTTTCACAGGAACGGGCCTCTGTTGGGCCGTGTCACGTGTCGACGTATCATAGGCGCCTTCTGTCCAATGAGTGGATGACATCTGTGCCAACAATGAGCCGACACGTGTTTCCTCCAGCCAATGATGATTTTACACATGGAAAATCCCCATTGGTCGGGGCTGTTAACAGGTTATCGGATCCAAAACCCGACCCGGTAGCTTAACGGCGTTCCGTTACGATGGATGCCATGTGTCAGTCACCCTTGACGAAAGCACTTCTATGACGCGCAATTTATCGTCATGGAAGTGGACCCTTCCATGATGATAATTTTGGTAATGTCATCGAACACTTCTGCGACAGCACAGGTATGACTATCTCGATTCTGTAATAAATTTGTCATGGATGTACATGCATGACAAAAAACACAACCTACTGTGACAAACACGTATCATCATGGAAGTGTATTTTTTTTGTAGTGTATGTTCCACGGCCGCCGGGTCTCATTCTCAGAATTGCGTGAGTTGTCTCGAACGTCAATGAGGTAGTATGATCCGTTGTGCAGATTCTTGCTGACCACAAAGGGTCCTTCCCAAGGTGGGGATAACTTGTGCATATCGGTCTGATCTTGGATGAGCCGGAGCACTAAATCGCCTTCTTGAAAGGTTCTTGTCTTAACCCGGCGGCTGTGGTAACGCGGTAGGTCTTGTTGATAAACCGCCGATCGAGCCAAAGCCATGTCCCGTTTCTCATCTAACATGTCCAGCGCCTCTTGACGTGCTTGCTCATTGTCCGCTTCAACATAATTAGCAACCCGGGGCGAGTCATGGCGAATATCACTAGGGAGGACTGCCTCAGCCCAGTAAACCATGAAGAACGGTGTATAACCCGTAGATCGGTTTGGGGTGGTGTTTATACTCCATAACACAGATGGCAATTCTTCCACCCAACAACCTGACGTCCGCTTCAAAGGAACCATAAGCCGGGGTTTGATACCCTTCAGGATTTCTTGATCCGCCCTCTTAGCTTGACCATTGGACTGGGGGTGTGCTACAGATGCTAAATCAAGCCGGATGTGCTCTCTCTGACAGAAATCCTCCATCTCACCTTTATAAAGGTTTGTACCATTATCTGTGATGATGCTGTGTGGAAAGCCAAAACGGAAAATGATCTTTTTAAGAAATTGAACCACCGTGGCTGCATCACACTTGCTGACAGGCTCCGCTTCAACCCATTTAGTGAACTTGTCAACTGCCACCAACAGGTGGGTCTTCTTATCCTTGGAACGCTTAAAAGGTCCGACCATATCAAGCCCCCAAGTGGCAAAAGGCCAAGTGGTAGGAATCATCCACAGTTCTTGAGCCGGAACATGAGCTCGACATGAAAACTTCTGACAAGCGTCACACCGCTTTACCAGATCCTCCGCATCAGCATGAGGTGTCAACCAATAGAACCCATGACGAAAAGCTTTAGCCACCAGGGACTTTGAACCGACATGGTGACCACAATCCCCTTCATGGATTTCACGTAGAATCTCTTGTCCTTCTGCAGGAGAAACACAATGTTGAAACACGCCTGAGACGCTGCAACGGTGTAACTCGCCATTGTGAATAACCATGGACTTGGACCGCCGGATTATCTGTCTGGCGAAAACCTCATCATCTGGTAACTCGCCCAGGTTCATATACGCCAAATATGGAACCGTCCAATATGGAGTGATATGTAAAGCGGCTACCAATTGGGCCTCTGGATCAGGGACAGCTAAATCCTCCTCTGAAGGCAACTTAACAGACGGGTTATGCAGGATATCTAAAAATGTGTTGGGTGGTACCGGTTTACGCTGAGACCCCAGCCGGCTTAAAGCATCTGCTGCTTCATTTTTGCGCCGGTCGATGTGTTCAACCTGATAACCCTTAAAATGACCTGCCACAATATCCACCTCGTGTCTATAAGCCGCCATGAGTGGATCCTGAGAATCCCAAGTACCAGAAACTTGCTGAGCCACCAGATCAGAATCTCCAAAACAACGAACTCGGCTTAAGTTCATTTCCTTAGCTACACGAAGACCGTGGAGTAAGGCTTCGTACTCTGCTGCATTGTTAGTACAAGGAAACATTAAGCGGAGAACATAAATTTTTTTATCACCTCGAGGGGAAGTAAGGACAACTCCAGCCGCCGAGCCTTCCAATTGCCTGGACCCATCAAAATGAATAGTCTAGTATGTACTGTCCGGTTTGTCCTCTGGTGCCTGTAACTCGGTCCAATCATTGATGAAGTCAACAAGCGCCTGAGATTTGATGGCCGTTTGAGGCATATACTTCAAACCATGTGGACCAAGCTCAATTGCCCACTTTGCAACCCGGCCAGTTGCTTCCCTGTTCTGAATTATATCGCCCAAAGGAGCTGAGCTAACCACTGTGATGGGATGGCCTTGAAAATATTGCTTGAGCTTCCGACTTGCCATAAAAACTCCATACACCAGCTTCTGCCAATGCAGATATCGTTGTTTTCACTCGATCAGGACTTCGCTAATGTAATAGATTGGCCGTTGAACCGGATACT
Source organism: Triticum aestivum (assembly GCF_018294505.1). NCBI lineage: Eukaryota > Viridiplantae > Streptophyta > Magnoliopsida > Poales > Poaceae > Triticum > Triticum aestivum. The sequence continues at coordinate 359,895,778 of NC_057807.1, forward strand.
CCTTCCCAGCCTCCTTATGCTCAACCACAATTGCCACACTGACCGCACGGGCATTGGCAGCCATGTACGATAGCAAGGGCTCCTTATCAACTGGAGTAGCAAGAATCGACGGTTCAACCAGCCGCCGCTTTAAATCCTCAAATGCCGCATTAGCTGCATCACTCCAGACGAAATCGTCTGTCTTTTTCAACATCTGATACAAAGGAATTGCCTTCTCTCCCAAATGGCTGATAAACCGGCTAAGGGCTGCAATTCGACCCACCAGACGCTGAACATCATTGATACACTTCGGTTTAGCCAAGGATGTAATCGCTTTGATTTTTTCTGGATTAGCCTCAATGCCTCTGTTGGACACCGGGAAACCTAAGAGTTTGCCTGCTGGAACACCAAAAACACACTTGTCCGGATTGAGCATCATTTTGTAAACCCGAAGATTGTCGAACGTCTCCTTGAGGTCATCTATCAAGGTTTCCTTCTTCCTAGATTTTACCACAATGTCATCCACATAGGCATGAACATTACGCCCAATCTGCGTATGAAGACAATTTTGCACACAACGCTGATAAGTTGCCTGGGCACTCTTGAGCCCAAAGGGCATAGAAACATAGCAGAAGGCTCCAAAGGGAGTGATGAAGGCTGTCTTCTCCTGGTCCTTAACTGCCATCTTAATCTGATGATAACCTGAATAAGCATCCAAGAAACTCAGGCTCTCACAACCCGCCGTCGCATCAATAATCTGATCAATATGCGGGAGAGCAAAACGATCTGACAGACAAGCCTTGTTCAAATCTGTGTAGTCTACACACATATGCCAAGTGCCATTTTTCTTAAGAACAAGCACCAGATTAGCCAACCACTCGGGGTGAAACACTTCGACGATAAACCCAGCAGGCAACAGCCGGGCTACCTCTTTGCCAATGGCCTTGCGTCTTTCCTCGTTAAAGCGGAGAAGAAATTGCTTGACCGGTTTAAATTTGGGATCAATATTGAGAGTGTGCTCAGCGAGTTCCCTCGGTACACCTGGCATGTCAGAAGGCTTCCATGCAAAAATGTCCCGTTTCTCATGGATGAACTCGAGGAGCATGCTTTCCTATTTCGGATCCAGATTGGTGCTGATGCTAAACTGTTTGGATGAATCGCCAGGAACAAAGTCAACAAGTTTAGTCTCATTGTCCGGTTTGAACTTCAGGGTCGGGTCATGCTCGGTGCTGGGCTTCTTCAGAGGGTTCATGTCTGCCGGATCAACATTATCTTTGTAAAACTTCAGCTCCTCTGTGGCACAAACCGACTCAGCATAAGCCGCATCACCTTCCTCGCAATCCAAAGCGATCTTTTGGCTTCCATGCACTGTGATAGTCCCCTTATGACCTGGCATTTTAAGCTGTAAATAGATATAGCAGGGCCTCGGCATAAATTTGGCATAAGCCGGCCATCCAAACAGTGCGTGATACGGGCTCTGGATTTTCACCACTTCAAATGTCAATGTTTCAGACCTGGAATCATGCTCATCTCCAAACACAACTTCCAAAGCGATCTTGCCAACAGGATATGCCGATTTACCTGGTACGACACCATGAAAGACAGTGTTTGACAGTTTAAGACTCTTATCTGTCAACTCCATGCGACGAAAAGTCTCATAGTACAGGATATTGATGCTACTCCCCCCATCCATCAGCACCTTGGTGAACTTATAACCTCCCACCAGAGGCGCCACCACCAAAGCGAGGTGACCCGGATTATCAACCCGGGGCGGGTGATCCTCTCTGCTCCACACAATGGGCTGCTCGGACCACCGTAGGTAACGCGGCATCGTCGGTTCAACAACATTAACTGCTCTCTTGTGAAGCTTCTGATCACGCTTGCACAAACTAGTAGTGAACACATGATATTGCCCACCATTTAACTGCTTAGGGTGACTTTGATAACCTGACTGCTGCTGATTCCCTCGATTATTCGGTTGGTTGTTACCACCTTGGTTGTTCTGGTTGCCCTGATTATTCTGAAATCCAGAGCTTGAACCACCGGCACCATGAAAACCTGGACCTGAACCGCCTGATGGGCCCTGATCATACCAGAATAGATCAGAATTTTCGAACTCTTTCATAATGTGGCAATCTTTCCAAAGATGTGTTGACGGCGTCTCCTTGGTCCCGTGCTTCAGGCAGGGCTGGTTTAACAAACGTTCCAGATTCATCCCTCCACCATGCTGAGGCGGTTTACCCTTACGATGCTGCATATTGGTGTTAGCCACAAAATCTGAACTATCTGCTTTGCGCTTACCATTACTCCCATGGCCTCCTTGGTTGTGATGCTGTCCTTTGGCACCGCCGTTCTTCTTTCCCTTCTCCGGTTTGTCCTCATCAGAATCGGGATCCTTGGTATTATCAGAATTGGCATATTTGATCAAGGCGGCCATAAGTGTTCCCATGTCATTACAGTGGCGCTTGAGCCGTCCCAACTTCATCTTAAGTGACTTAAACCGGCAATTATGCTCCAGCGTTATGATTGCTTGGCTAGCATTAATCCGGTCTGATGAATGCAAAACTTCTGAAACCTGGCGCACCCAATGAGTTGTTGACTCGTTCTCCCCTTGAACACATGCATCCAGATCCACAATGGACATAGGTTGTTTGCATGTGTCTTTGAAATTGGCTATAAACCGAGCTTTCAACTGGTCCCATGACTCGATGGAGTTGGCTGGTAGGTTTTTCAACCAAGTACGGGCTGTCCCTTCCAACATCATCGTGAAATACTTTGCACATGCCGCTTCATCCACATCCAGCATCTCCATTGCCATCTCATAACTCTCGACCCACGCCTCAGGTGGCTGATCAGTGGTGTAATTAGGCACCTTGTGCGGACCGTTGAAATCTTTAGGCAGTCGCACATTATGGAGAGCCGGAATGAGACAAGGCACTCCCCAGGTACTGAAGGCTAACCCGGTGCCGCGGTCTACTGACGCCGCAGGCTGAATCGGGGCGGGTTGATAACGACCCGTATATTGTGCTGCCAAAGTGGCCTCCCTTCATGCTCTGCCATTATCCACCACGTCTTGAGCATTTATCTGACCACGCGCCGGATTGGGTCCCTGAGGGACATTGCGGCGCCGCACACTGCTAGACACTTCCGGTTCATCCATGTGCCTGCTATAACTTTTGCTTGGACAGGGGGTCGAATGAATTCTATCTCGGCTATAGGAATAAGCTTGCTGCTGCACCACGGCGGTTTGAAGAAGATCCCTGGCCCGCCGTGTCTCAATTGCTGCCAGTGAATCACCCTCCATCGGAATAGCTGCCAGGCGAGATGCTGCAGCAAGCATGTTATCCAAAGGGCTCGAAAAGTGACCTGGTGGTGTCGACACGTATGGTGGCGGGTTATCTGACCGTCGAGGTGGTTCTGTCAACCGTGGTTGCTCCGGTGCTGCCCTAGGCGTATCGGTCCGGTTTGCAGCTGCCGGGTTACTCGGCCCTGCCCCCGGTGTATTAAAGAGGTTCAATCCTTCGAAGACCAGCGGCATACGCGATCTGTACTTCCTTTGCATTACGTCATTTGAGGCATTCTGATCCAACATGAGCCGGTAATTCTGCGCATGTATCTTCTGTGACTGGGCATCCAAAGCGGCCCGTTCTTCAGCCATCCTAGCATCCTTAGTTGCCAGGTCCTCCTTAGCCTATGTTATCTGGTCCTTCAGCTTGCAATATCCGCATTGTGCTGATCCTGCGTCTCCGGGGTAACTACCATGGTTAACAAGGTCGCCCAGGCATCCATCAAACCGGAGAGGACTTGAGCCGGTCGGCGCACCGAGCCTCCTGCCGCGGCCGCTGATTCGGAATTCATTGCTGCTGTAGATGAAGACTGCAAAGTGGGCTGTGTTCCGGCCATAAAAACAGCAACCCGACTTGGCGGTTCAAGGAGGTCCAGAATACTGTTGCCGTCAGAATATCCTTCGAACACACCATCATGAATTTGGTACAGGGACTCGGTTTCACCAGTGGATGACTCGCCGTCGAAATAAACAGCCGTCTCGCCTTCAGACACCGGTTCAGATCCGATCCTGTGGATGCATCCTACGAACGCACGCTTCATGGTGGGCTTAACCCGGGCAGGACTTGCACGCTGAGCCGTTTCGATGAGGTCGATGCAGATGTCCGGCTCAGGGCCCGGTTCACCGATCTTGCCAATGAAGACATGAATTCCGCCAAAGGGGACCCGGTACCTGTACTCGATTGAGCCGGCCTCGGGGTCCCATCCTTCATCATTGATGTAGAGCTTGCCGCGACGACTCTTGGTCATCCGGCCAACCACGTACCCCTTGAGTCCTTCAGAGCTGCCCTTCAAGAACTCGAAACCATTGTGCGATCGCCCCACGGTGGGCCCAACTATCATGGAATTAACACGTCAGATGTCCTCATGAAAGGACTTAGTCGTGGAGCCATCATGACTGGTTAGCTTGAAGGGGTTAAACCGGACAAGGGACATGGGAGTTTTATACTAGTTCGGCCCCTTCGATGAAGGTAAAAGCCTACGTCTAGTTGTGATGGAATTGATTGGGTTTCGATGACCACGGAGCAAATACGCTTTGCCTGGGTCTCGAGTTGTTGTCTGTTGTCCCTGAACCGCCGCCGGGTCGTCCCTTTATATAGATAGGTTGACGCCCGGCCGGTCTACAGAGTCCCAAGGCTGACTCATACAAGTATCCGGCTTGGTCTCTCCTTTCCTAACTTACAATATAAGTTACATAACCATGGCGGTTTACTACTATGGACACTAATCCGCCTTTGGGCTCCGGGCCTCTAAGCTTCATTAGTAAAGCGCCATCTTCTGGGTCTTCGTGGGCTTCAATGTAGTTGAAGGTGAACCGGCCCCTCCTGGGCGGTTTACACTCAATAGTTATATCCCCAACACTATGGTTAGATTTTATCTTAATACTTTTCCCGTAGTTGCGGATGCTTGCGAGGGGGTTAATCATAAGTAGGAGGTTTGTTCAAGTAAGAACAGCACCTAAGCACCGGTCTACCCACATATCAAATTATCAAAGTAGTGAACACGAATCAAACCAACATGATGAAAGTGATATGGTGAAATTCCCGTGTACCCTCAAGAATGCTTTGCTTATCATAACAGACCGTTTTTGCCTGTCCATTGCCACAAAAGGATCGGGCTACCTTGCTACACTTTATTTACCGTTACCATTACTTGGCCGTTACAAGTTATCTTGTTATCAAACTACTTATTACCGACTATTTCAGTGCTTGCAGAAAATACCTTACTGAAAACCACTTATCATTTCCTTCTGCTCCTCGTTGGGTTCGACACTCTTACTTATCGAAAGGACTATGATTGATCCCTTATACTTGTGGGTCATCATCATCGTTCTTATCGCATTATTCCACTTTCCCATGAACTTAATACACTAGATGTATGCTAGATAGCGGTCGATGTGTGGAGTAATAGCAGTAGATACAGGCAGGAGTCGGTCTACTAATCTTGGACGTGATGCCTATATATTGATCATTGCCTTGGATATCGTCATAATTATTCGATCTTCTATTAATTGCCCAACAATAATTTGTTTACCCATAGTGTGCTATTTTCTCGAGAGAAGCCACTAGTGAAATCTATGCCCTCGGGTCCATTCTTTATCATATTTGCTTTTAAATCTATTTTTATTCGCTTTTGTTTTCAGATCTATTATTCCAAAAACCCAAAATACCTTGCTGCACTTTTTTATTACTTATTTTATTTCGCGTTTTATTGAGATCTATTTATCCAATCTACACAAATTTTATCCCGTCAACTTGATAATTTCTAGCACCGCCCGTAGAGGGATTGACAACACCTCATAAGCGTCTCTCTCCCTTGTTCTCTCTCCATCTCACACACAAACACGCAATCTCATGCCTAGCTAGCCAAGTATGATGGCCTCTCACTCAACTGTAGGCACACGCAGTCCCCCCTATATGTATATGACTAGCTAATCTTAGTCTCCATCACAAACATGTGCATTGTCTATCTCGATTTCTTTCGGGGCATCTTTCTATCGTGCACACACCTCCCTCGATGTCCCACCCATATAGTCCCCTCACGATCTCGAGGGGATCTCTCTATTACAAACACAACTTCTCTCCCTCCCCATGCGTCCATGTCCTCCATGTGTCCCTCTCGACCTTTGTTCCTTGTTGGCCAGACCTCTATTGGACATGTGCTACAGGGGTGTCTCTCTCCGTTGCAAACAATCACACACTAGATATCTTCGTGTATCTCCTTGCCTCGCTTTTCTATCTCGGAGATGCATGCGTGACATGTTCGCATAAGAAACGAAAAACACACACTCTCTCTAATTTATCATTTGTTGTCACTTTCTCTTGCACACACATACTCTTTTTGCACACTTACTCATTCTCCTTCACACGCACTTGATCTGTCTCGACTTAGGCACTCTCCTCGGTCCATAGCATATAGATTTATTGAAAAGTCAAACATCACAAAGTTTGACCATGTACGTGGAGAAAAACAATTACATCTAGAATGGCAAACATATACCATTAGATTCACCATGAGATGTAGTTTTGTATGATGTATCTTTGGTATTGTAGATATAAATAACATTTGCGTAAACCTAATCAAAGTTTCCAAATTTTGACTTCTAGAAATTTTACATGCACTGCATTATTGAGCGGATGGAATATCTCTTTCCCCCTCTCAGCTATCTGACGCACCACTCAGCCTTATCGGGGCTCCTCAATCTCTCTCAAACTTTATTGGTCAGTTTGGTTCGTGACCTGACCCTCATGCCTTGATGGCCAGTACTGCCTGGTGTGGACATGAGATGTAAAATATTACTGCCTGGCCAGGCTTGTGTGGTGCTGAAGCATTTGGTTCATGCCTGGGCCGGGCAAAGCATCAACATCCCATCAATCAATCCATGCAGCAATTATTTAATGCTAATATCCATCCAGGTTGCTATTAGCCTCGTGGCCGCACGACCAGGCACGACCAGGCATTCGAAATCGGTCGCCTGGGCCAGGCTACTTGCAGTGTCTGGAGTCTAGCCAGGCTAATTAAAGTGCAAGGGAATCTAGGCCAGGCGGGCTTTCTTTTTCACAGGGTAGCAACCAAACAAACGTGCATGAAATCCAGCCACAACCCTAGGCCAGGCAAAAGATGCTCAGGACGCAAGCCAAACTGATCTTATATCTCCCTGGTTCACACATACACATGTCTCGCTCGCGCTATACATATAGACCCATCCAACACTCTCCGCCCTTGTTCTCTCTCCATGTGACACGCACCCCCTAAGTACCATAATCTCTCACTCCATCATAGGTGCAAGCACTCCCCCCTCCTAAGTATGATTATCTCTTACTAGCCATCAGGAACACACATATTGTCTCCTTCTATCCATACGTCTATCTCGATATCTCTCGGGGCATCTTCTATCACACACACACACCTTTTCACTCGATCTCCCACCCATGTAGTTCCATCATGATCTCTAGGGGATCTCTCTATGACAAACATACACTCTCTCCTCCCCATGTACGTCTCTCTCGACCTCTCTCCCTTGTTTGTCAGACCCCTCTTGGCCACGTGCTAGGGGTCTTGCTCCCTCGGTTCCAAACAACCACACACTATCTCCTCACCTTGCCTCCGTTGTCGAAGATGCATGTGTGATACGTTTGCATAAGACACACACGCTTTTTCTCTACTTTTATCATGTGTTGTCCATGTCTCTTTCACACACACACACACTTTTTTCACTCACTCTTTCTATTTCTCTCTCTCTCTCTCTAGTTAGGGACTCTGTCATGTCCATAAGCATATGGATGTTTTGAAAAGTCAAACCTCAGAAAAGTTTGACCAGGTATATGTGGAGAAAAACATTTACATCTAGAACGATCATTAGATTCATCACAACATGTACTTACTTCATACTATCATTTATCTTTGGTATTGTAGATATAAGTAATTTTTTTATAAACTTGGTCAAAGTTTCAAAAGTTTGACTTTAAAAAAAATGTTGGAACTACATTATCGAACGGAGGGAGTAGCTCTCTCTCTCTCTCTCTCTCTCTCTTCTATCTCTCACGGGCCTCCCCTCTCACTCGAACTCTCTATACCGACGGATTATACGCTCACTGTGTCAGTGTATAGCTCCGTATATTGTTTAGTTGACCGGTCAAATAGTCCACATGCTGCCTTGTCAGCTTGTATTCTGTATCTTTGTGTGCTGGCCCATGTGGCAGTGGGTGAAAATAAGTAAACTAGAGGTCCATCTGACATGCGGGGAAGTAAACAAAGTTGAAACCACTTGGGGTAGTACCCTGCATGCTAGTAAATTGATGGCGCATTGAGGACACACTTCTTGCGCGTGAAGGACGCACTCGCGCACAATTCACCACTGCGTGGCGGCATGCATAGAAGGACGCACTCGCGCACACCCAGCACATAACACACACCAGCACACGTGTACACCGGTGTCGCCGCCGGTTGAGATGGACGGCGAGGCAGCCAACAAGCGGAGGTGACTCGAGCCAAAACCGCATCTGGCGAGCCTGGACTTCATCAGTAGCCTCCCCGATGACATGTTGCTCGTCATCATCGGCCTCCTCCCCACCAAATCTGCCGTGTCGACCGCCCTGCTCTCCCGGCGGTGGTGCCCCTTCTGGCGTAGCGTCCCCCTCAACCTCACCGTCGATAGCTGCCTCTACGACGGGTATTGCAAATGCATGGTCGCAGTCTCCAAGATCCTTTCATCGCACCCTGGGCCAGCCAGACGCCTTGACATCCGCATGTTCAGTACCAACTGCAAGGTTCAACCCAAGTTTGACGAGTGGTTCTTATCCCCCGCCCTAGATCAGCTCGAGGAGCTCAGCTTTGAAGCTGGACGATGTCGCTCTCTGCCGCTGTCCGTGCTCTGCCTCATGCCAACGTTGCGCCACGCCAGCTTCAGCTCCTGCTATCTTCCCTAGATAATGTCGCGCCCGCCCTTCTTCTCCCTCAACTTAAGCAGCTCGACCTCTTTGACATTGTCATCTCGAAGAAGTCTGTGGATCACCTGCTCCACAGCTGTACTGGGCTCGAGTACCTTCATCTTGAGAAGATCCACGAGTTCATTAGCCTTCACATCGCCTCGATGAATCTCCGATGGATTTATGTGTCTTGTTGGCACCGCAACAAGACATCAATTGGGAAGAGATCACTCCAGCTGTTCCATGTTATGGTCACTGAGAATGCGCCTTTCCTTGAGAGATTGCTTGTATCGGATCTAGAAGGTCCAACAAAAACCAGGGTCATTGACGCGCCGAAATTGACAGTGTTGGTGTACTCGACTGCCAAATTCTTCGAACTCTTTATTGGATCCGTAATCGTTCAGGTACAACACTCATCTTCTTCTCCGTCTTCTTGAAATTCACATTTTTAAATTTCTTCTTGATGTATTTATGACCGTCTTCCAGAAAATGATTCCCACAAGCTTGACCCAGTCCATGCGCACAATGAAGATCTTGGCACTAAAATCTATCGGCCCAAATCTGGATCAAGTTGTTGGATTCCTTACATGCTTTCCGTGCATGGAGAAGCTACTCATCGAAGAAATGTTTTTAGTATTTTTTTCTCATGTGATCACCTGCATCATTTTTATGCTGTACTACTATAGTAGCCTAGGCTAGTCATAGTGGAAAGTAACTTAGACTACTCCGGTAACTCTATGGTTACCCTAAGAGCAAGTACTACCTCCGTCCTGGTTTACTCTTCCAATTTTGTAGTATCAAAATTTGACCATAGATTTAACTGACAAAATGTTAATGCATGTCACTAACAACTATATTGTCGGATTCGTATTTGAACTTAATTTCAAATGTGTAATTTTTAGTGACATGCATTGGCATTTTCTTAGGTAAATCTATGGTCAAAATTTTATACTAAATACGAGGTAGTATTCCCTCTGTCTCAAAATTCTTGTCTTACATTTGTTTAGATACGGATGTATCTAACACTAAAATGTAACTAGATACATCCGTATTTAGACAAATTTAAGACAAGAATTTTGGGATGGAGGGAGTACAAAAGTGGGCTATGTAGGCCAAAACACGTGCCAAATTCACTTGTGATGCATTTGGCATTGATGCCCCTCCATTGCTCACCTGGTGCCCCAATCTGGATCACCTACTTTGCTCCGGTGTCAAATTAACTCACGCAATGAAAAAACACTGCGTGGGAGAGAGAGAGGACTGAGGCAATAAAAAAACACTTGTTTGGGAGAGTGAGAGGCTGGTGTAGTTGGTTTGATTGATTTGTTTATACATGTGGGTCTGTGTGCACAGCGGTGCCAACTCTCTCACATCGCGAGAGCAGTGCCAAAATCTTTTGATTTGACATCGATGCGTATTATGTGGCATACTTTTGCGAAATATGGCATCAACTACATAGTGGAAGGCAACAAATGCCCAAGCTCCTCACATGCTCCTAGTTAAATGAGAGGAAACAGAAAGAGAGAGAGAGAGGGAGAGAGAGAGTGGAAAAATATCACTAGCCAGCCAGCCCTATTATATGAGTGAATGATATTGGTACCTCTTGATGACACGGTGAGTTGTCGATTCAACCACACCTGGATAACTTAGTATCTGCAGCAAAGTATTTAGTGCAAAGTAGTATGATAATAAAGGTAACGGTAGCAAAAGTAATGTTTTTGGGTTTTGTAGTGATTGTAAAAATAGCAATGGAAAAGTAAATAAGCGAAGCACAAGATGTGAAAAGCTCGTAGGCATTGGATCAGTGATTGATAATTATGTCGGATGCGATTCCTCATGCAATGGTTATAACATAGGGTGACACAGAACTAGCTCCAGTTCATCAATGTAATGTAGGCATGTATTCCGAATATAGTCATACATGATTATGGAAAAGAACTTGCATGACATCTTTTTTCCTACCTTCCCGTGGCAGCGGGGTCCTATTGGGAACTAAGGGATATTAAGGCCTCCTTTTAATAGAGTACCGGACCAAAGCATTAACACTTAATGAATACATGAACTCCTCAAACTACAGTCATCACCGAGAGTGGTCCCAATTATTGTCACTTCGGGGTTGCCGGATCATAACATATAGTAGGTGACTATTGACTTGCAAGATAGGATCAAGAACTCACATATATTCATGAAAACATAATAGGTTTAGCTCTGAAATCATGGCACTCGGGCCCTAGTGACAAGCATTAAGCATAGCAAAGTCATAGCAACATCAATCTCAGAACATAATGGATACTAGGGATCAAACCCTGATAAAACTAACTCGATTACATGGTAAATCTCATCCAACCCATCACCGTCCAGCAAGCCTATGATGGAATTACTCACGCACGGCGGTGAGCATCATGAAATTGGTGATGGAGGATGGTTGATGATGACGACGGCGACGAATCCCCCTCTCCGGAGCCCCGAACGGACTCCAGATCAGCCCTCTCGAGAGAGATTAGGGCTTGGCGGTGGCTCCGTATCGTAAAACATGATGAAACTTTCTCTCGGACTTTTTTCTCTGCGAGACGGAATATATGAAGTTGGAGTTGAGGTCGGCGGAGCCTCAGGGGGCCCACGAGATAGGGGGGCGTGCCCAGGGGGGAGGGCGCGCCGCCACCCTCGTGGATAGGGTGTGGCCCCCCTGGTCTTGATTCTTTCTCCAGTATTTTTATATTTTCCAAAAAGTGCCTCCGAGGATTTTCAGGACATTCCGAGAACTTTTGTTTTCTACACATGAAAGAACATCATGGCAGTTCTGCTGAAAACAGCGTTAGACCGGGTTAGTTTCATTCAAATCATGCAAGTTAGAGTCCAAAACTAGGGCAAAAGTGTTTTGGAAAAGTAGATACGTTGGAGACGTATCACACGGCAAACTTATATAGCCAACTGCTCTAATATGTTCTCTTCTTTTGCAGATAAAAAAAGACCCGAAAGTGAAAAATGTGTTGCACTATAACAATCTCATCGAATGCCTTGATCTCCATCTTACAGATATTGATTTGATCGACTACCGAGGCAGCACATCTGAGATTAAATTGGCCAAGTTCTTTGTTCTGGAGGCAAGTGTGCTCAAGGTAATGAGGTTTGGCATTCTCTGGCGCAACAATGAATGGCATGCTGATCATCGCAAGCGTCTAAGCCTAAATGACAAAGTCTCCGCAGAAGCTGAATTTGTTTTTGAAACATCAAGTGGCCAGAGACTCAAAAACTTATTTGCCCATTAGTGACTTGTCAGGGCGGTGGATTTTAGTTTGTACGATAATGCTGCATCCACCTAAAGTAACGAAAGTTCTTACGTAAACTTCCTAGTAATTCCCTCTTCGTAGGTGCAACATTACTCCTAACATTTGTAATATCAGTTTGAAACTTGCAATATTGCCGTGTCCTATTACTATGTTTTCAAAATCCTACGAATCAAACAGGTCCTGAGTTGGTGATGATGTTGTGCCTCCCATCTTTCACCAATAGTCGTCGGATCTAGATCTGACGCATACAAACCAAACTTCTCCATTTTTGCAAAAAGATGCCCACACTTGTTCCCTATTTACAAACAACTCATTGTCTCTCACAATCAGCCTTATCTCCTCCCCACCACATCTAGAAGGCCGTGGAAAAATCTGGCGCAATGGCCGCTGCTAGTGCCGTTCACCCCCAATCTTGGTGTTCCGTGCAATGCACGGGCATCTACGCACGGGAAATTATGTCGAACAGGGCTAGCTGTAAGCAGGCTAGCTCTACAGCCATGATGATAGTGACTGCAGATGGTGAGGCTGACTATGGTATGCTGAACACGGTGCCTATACTCAGGTGTCATCTTCGGCGCAGGGTCTTGTCACTTCACTGTGAGGAGCAGCACATAATAATTTGACCAACGGGTAGTACAGTGCTAGTACTCCTACTACATTGGTAGTACTACTACTAGTACTAGTAGCACCACCGTCTGGTAGGAGTACTACCACGTCCATCTGGATTTTAGTATTTGACTAGCAATTTCTAGTAATGCATGTCACAAAAAATGTACTACTCCCTCTGTAAATAAATACATGGTGTATTGTTTTATCTCTATCGGCGAGAGAACTTAATGTCTTTTTGCTAACTAATAGGATTACATGCAATGAACTAAACACTACATGTCATGTTTGGTAGTCTCAAGTCATTGAAAGCATGCACGGCCCACATCTCTCATTGGTTGATATGTCACGAAATAAGAAACGAGGAGGGAGTTAATGTACCGTGCCTAAGTGTTTTGGGATTATTTGGTTTTCGTAAGGTGAAATACACAACATTTTTGTTTACATGCATTAACATTTTATTAGTTAAACGAAAGGTCAAAACTTGGCACAAAATGCAAAGGGGACCAATAAACTAGTAAACATCAAACTTCTCTCATTTGGCCCCAACTAGAGGTCCGGTGAGATGACTATACTACACCGGCACGGAGGGGGACGCAACTTCATTGACTTACTGCAACTGCCTTTGGGTGAATGACACGTGAGCCCAACGGGTGGCTGGCCCACCTATCATACAACCAAAGGCAGGTGCAGTAGAGGGCTGAGGAGTAGTAGGAAATCCTACGCACCTACGCACGCTAACCAAGGGCAAGAATGATCACTCGAATCGCAAGATCAGTTGACAAGAAGCTAAGCTAGACCCATGGAGGTGATGAGCGCGAGCATCAGCCGGCTGTGCCAGATGGTCCACGACGCTGGCCTGCAGCCCGGCACCGAGGAACGTCTCCAGGTATTGCTTGACGCCGCCAGGGCGAGGGGCCGCTTGGACGACAGCTTCGTCTCCTTTTTCGATGAGGTCCTCGACGGTTTCCTCGACAAGTTCACCGTCGTCAAGAAGCTCGCGGACAACTTTGACGTACGCCTCCAGCCGACGCGCCCAGGCTCTGCGATGCCCGCCACCCTCAACGGCCACTATGGTGACAACCTCTTCGATGCACTGGTGGCCCTGCGATTGCCCGCCGTCGCACCGGAGAATGTCCACCTCGAGGTCACGCTCGCCGCGCAGCGCCTGGCGCAGCAAGACACCATCGACATAATCACCCACGTCTATGCGCAAATCGTCCACAAGGACTCCTACATGCAAGAGGAGGACGATAGGATGCTGGACTTCTTGGACCATAGGGCAACCTTGGACGACATTGTTCAGAAGCACGTTGAGCTCGCCGCCAACACCGCTGCTACTCACACGTCGGTTGGTGACCCAGCGCACTAGGGCGTGAGGATGTCATTGATGGATCCGTATGCATTTTTATCTTTCCGTCAAATCCATGTAGTAGTATATGGTACCACTAGTAATTATCTTACCTTTCGCATCAACTTCATAATTTTCGTACGTACTCCATGCATGAACGGCGCCAGAACCAAACTTCTCATTATTCTAGGAAAAAATGGTTATTTTCTATCTATCGGTCGCGCCATGGAGAAAAACCAAATTTTACAAGTTACAAGTTCAAAAGGAAAAGCCTGCCGTGTTTGCATCGCACCCCCACATGGTTGGTCCGGCACGCTGCTCAAGGGGGAATGCGTGCGGTGTTGCATTTTCACTTACAAGTGGGAACGTAGTTGAGCAAACCGACTATCGGCAAGCCCCCACCCCGCCCACCGCGCGATGGCTGAGAAAACAGGAGGGAGAAGCGATGGTTGTAGCATTGACTCCAAGAAAATTGGTGTCAGATGGGACTCGTGTGGGTGGTGTGTGCCGTATTGCTAGACGTGAATTCTAGTTATGGCCCATGCCACCCCACTATATCGAGACTATATAGGTGTTGGTTACGTAGAACAAATTTCCTGGAGTCCGTGCTCAGCCCTCCTCTATCTCTCTTCTCAGCCAGCTAGCGGACGCGCGGAGCCCATCGTCTGTTTGCTCACATGCGGTCCCACATGTCAGTGAAAACTCAAGAGTAGTAAGATTCTATTTACAGTTTAACCCAAGATGCACATCACATGGCTTCAACTACCACTCTATTTTCTTGCATGACATGACATGGATGCTGGATGTCCCACGTGTCGGCAAAAGGAGGAACAACCCGACCAAATCTTCGGTTGTGCTCTCGGATTAGACTAGTTGTGCTAACTTGAAAAATTTATTGTGTAGAATGGATGCAAGTTTTGGTATTGGGAAGAAGAGTACATCGATATATTGATAGAGCATAATTTAGTAGATGGTCTAGCACTTTTAGCTAGCATAGAGGCTAGAGATGAGACTTGTGCACTTGTTGATACTCCTACTAGAATAGAGGCTAGACATGAGACTAGATGCGAGGAAGCAACGTCTACTTCTTTACGCTCGAAGAAGAAAGAAGCACGCAAGATCGAGCCTCCGCAGATCAACAATGAATGCATCGAGAAGGCACTAATCCAACTTACAGGAGCAGTTATGGAAGTTGGATATCTTCTAAAATGTATTCTTATGGTTCTTGTTTTCTTTGGTCTTGCTTTTCTAGTCAAAATTATCGTTGGAGTTCGTGCAAAATGGAGGTCCATTTGGGGTCGTGTGTTGGAGTTGGCCTTACAAGTGGGAGCGTTGTCGGTGTCAAAACCGGCGGATCTCGGGTAGGGGGTCCCAAGCAGTGCGTCTTAGGATCAATGGTAACAGGAGACAAGGGACACGATGTTTTACCCAGGTTCGGGCCCTCTTGATGGAGGTAAAACCCTACGTCCTGCTTGATTGATATTGATAATGTGGGTATTACAAGAGTAGATCTACCACGAGATCAAGGAGGCTAAACCCTAGAAGCTAGCCTATGGTATGATTGTTGTATATGTCTATCGACTAGCCTGGCCCCCTGTTTATATAATGCACCAGAGGCCTAGGATAACAAGAGTCCTAGCCGAATACGCCGGTGGGGGAGGAGTCCTTGTCTTGATCGCCAAGTCTTGTTGATTCTTCCTCGTATGTGGCAGCTGTCCGGACTGGCCCATGAGTATACGGCCATGGGGGTCCTCGGCCCAATCCAACTGATCAGGAGACGACGTGGTGAATACCCCCTAGTCCAGGACACCGTCAGTAGCCCCCTGAACCGGTCTTCAAGTTAGGGACGCTCCTCGATTCTTCCGAACTGTTCTTCATCTTCGGTTGCCGGTCTTGAAAGCTGGTTCAACAAATCTTCTCATCTTCGATCTTGATGATCGCCGAAATGCATTCGACGAGTTTATACGTCGGGTATCCGAGGAGCCCCTTTAAGTTTCCGGCCTTTATCAATGTCTTGTTATTTTTATGCCACACCTCGGATTTGAAGTTGTTCCCGGGCGGCCACGTCCTCTTGCGTCCGAGCTCCAACGCCGGACTGCATTCGAGGTATCTTTTGCAGCCGAGCACCAATGCCGGACTGCTTCCCAGCTCTAACGCCGGACTATGTATCTGAGGTGTCGTAAATCACCTTGGTTCAAAGAAGTTTGAAGGAGTTTAGCCGAGCTTAATGCCGGAAGTGCCCTCTATGGAGCCAGCCACTAGCGCCCGAGCTTTATGCCGGACTGCTTCCGAGGTGGTTAAGCACCTCGGTCATGGGCTAATTTTTTGGTCAATGTTTTTTATTGATGCAATTTATTCTCTGACGAGATATATAGCCAGTAGCCCTCATGGTGGGTATCGGTCTAAAACCCGAGATGCACATGAAGGATGACATAAGACCGCTGATCCCCGTAGCCGCTAAGACTCAGGTTGATTTGCAAAATCGGTCTGAGGATCAAGTCCTAGCTTGGCAGAATACTTCGGGACACAAAAAGCGGCATGCTCAGTCCTCGAGAGTCGGGTTGGGTGCGGTCGACCAACCTGAGGATCAAAATTTCCTCGGAAACTGTATTGCACTTAAAATTTTCTGCATAAAACAGGCAATGCAGTAGCCCCGAGACACTAGTCGGGTGGCAATACCAGATCAGGGGATCGATGTGCCCCTTTAATATTTGTATAAATAATAAGCCCGAAGCCCAATAGCCCCCGAGCCTTAATGCGGGCATGGGAGGCCGAATTAAGGATCGATATCCATAGTAAAATCACAAATTATGTGTAATGACTCTATGTATCCAAGTACTTTACGTCATTAATGCTCGGATCCGCATTGTACAAAACTTTATTGACCAACCATCGGCTTCCACCTCCTCAGCCAATAGCCGAGGAGTGTTTGTCCTACTTTATAAAGCCTTTATGAGGGCAAAGATTTACAACAAACAAGGCAATCTGGCCATACGGTTTTATAAACAAAGGTACGCGGAGAGACATGTTATATTACTGTTTAACAGAAGAAATGTTTTCCAGAGAAAATAGTCCTGCTATCGGTTCCTTTCTTTGGGTTGTCATGCTAAGCATGATCATGAAACCTCTGCTCCAATGTAAGAGCCAAATATCGAGGATTTAGTTTGGGAGGCCAGTTAATAGCCCCCGATAGTGTTCAGCGATAATCGAGGTCAAGCCGGAAACACTTCGGCCAATGAATGGCCCGTCATTTAATATAGTCATCGGATCGCTGCCCAGTTTACACCTATTGTGACAGTCAGTTTTCGGCTTTCTCCACTGGGGTGCTTGACCATGCGAGCTGGAAGCACAATCGCATTGGTTCTCCCTTTGCACACCTAGCCGAACAAAGCAGAACGTAGGAGGCAAGCGCGGGAGCCGGGCAACCCAACTATTGACCGAAGACACAATTCGAAACCGATGCATATATAGCAATATCCGAGAATGTTTTTGCTGAATCTCAAAAGGTGTCCGGCGTTGCACTGCAAGACTTGTGCTGAAAACACACAAATAGTTTAAAAGTGCCATGGGCTCGAAAAGCCAAAAAACTTATTCAAAATATTAATGTCCGAACTAGATCAAGTGTTCGGTGCCAATCCGAAAATTGGACTTTAGAAAAAAAAGGTGCTTCTGCCGTGCTTTAACATGACACATTCTATCTCAAAACTTCAAGCGGGTCAGCCTACGGCTTCAACCTCCTATCCCGGAGACGGAGTACTTCTTACTAGGCCAGTTTAGCAAACTAAACTCTAGCGGCTTTGAGAGAGAAATTAGGCTCCCCGGCTAGTGACCACACACTTGTGTGGAAAAAGGAGTGATAAATAATAATAAAAACTTTGCAACGGCTAGGAAGAGAAACACTTAGTATGAAACGGCTCAAATAAACATAAGAGCCCCCAAGTGACTTGGGTAAAAGTTGATAATGTAAGGTGACATGTAGAATGCCTTCTAGCCGGATTATAGATCGTTTGTCGTAGCGGACCTTTTTGCTTCAACCTTTGGACCCAATAATCCGGAGTGTGTCCGAATACCCTCGCGGTTATAAAAACCAGGGCATGCGTGGAGACCAGGCGTAGGGGTCATTAGCGCTTTATCAGACAAGTGCCCAACTAGTTATGTTATATTACATGGTTAGTAAGAAACATCTTCCAGGGAGAATAGTTCCGTTAGGGGTTCCTTTCCCTGGGAGGCATGCCCTAAAGTGCATGTCCGGACTGCGAAAAGAGCAGAAAAACATCTGGGGGCAGGTAAGTAAATAGGTAAGAAATCATCTTTTAGTTCACCGACCGAGTATTCCCTTAAGAACGCTAGCTTTCGGCTTCACCCAGTCTGAGGTACACATCCGGCTGACCCGGCAGTAACAATCGCAGAGGTGCTCCCTTTACCACCTAGCCGAACAATCGGGAACGTAGGGGTAAGCACAGGAGCCAGGCAACCCAGCTTGGCCAAAACTTAAGTCATATCGATGCATATAATGGTGAATAAAAGGTACATGCGGAAGTGTGACACATGTGCTGGGCATAAAGCCCGAATTAATAAGCTTCTGTTAAAGAAGCCCCCAGGTATAATGAGCGCGGGTAGCGCGTCAAGTGTGTGCGAACAAAGTTTCGACAAGGAAGATAAGCAACTTTTTCCCAAGAAAGTATAATGCTTGGTCGAACCGAACACAAGTTAGAAATTTTAAAACTTTGAGCATGAAGGCAACTTAGCTGGTTAATGTGTTCGGTATTGACGATGCGGTCCGAGCTTGATGCGGGACAAGGTTCCATCCCCCAAGCCGGTCCCGAGGTGGCGGAGCAAAGAGCTCGGCACTGTGAAGTGGTGACATAGCATGGTCAATGCAGGACGACAGAGTGATGCCGAAGTCCCTGGCATGGGGTAATGAAGTGTTGACGAAGCCCCCCGTCCAGCCGAGGTGACGTCAAAGGATATAGTCCGGCTGGATCATTTTCTTGTGCACAAAAAATAGTGCAAACTAGAGATAATAGTAAAAAAATCGTTGCATAATAAATAATTTATGCAAAGTGAGTAATAAAAGAAATATGGCCTGCCGCCGAAGTCGATGTCGATGCAGGTCGTCGGCGTAATGCAATAAAGGCGTGGAAAAGCCTGGATTCACAGGTCGGTCCGAGTTCCGGATGCGGCGTTCGCCGGACTATGTACGGAAACTGACCGAACTATCATGCGACCGTCGATAATGCGGCCAGTATTTGATAGACCTGTGTACATATGATGGACTAACCAGAGTAATGATTCCTTGGGAAAAATTAACCAAACAAGCAAAAAGAAATACTAGGATTAATAGCACCTGGTTTTTTTGTTGTAGCAATCCGAAGGAAGGTGACTCCCAAAATTGGGACTCGATCCGCGCACCCATTGCCTAGTCGGCTAGTGACGCCGAAGTGTCCGGAGTAGGTTGATGAAGAGATGGCGAAGCCCACGGTCCAGCCGAGATGTCGAAGTAGGTCGGTGTGATGGACACCAGCTTGAAAAAGCAATAGCGCGGCCCTGCCGATGCAGGCCGTGACGTGGTCGATGCCGGCTTGATGAAGCGACCGTGCGGCGATGCCGGTATGCCTGCTCCGTGTAATCCGTGGGGTGGCGATGTTGGTGATGATTTATCCTTCACGATGCCGGACTCTCGTTCGGCTTGCCGAGATGATGATCCAAAGAAATTGAGCTCGGCTCAACAAAGCGACGACGTGTCTAACGCAGGTCGGCCGCCGTGGAGTGATGTTGTCGGGCTGGTTTGACACCGGCGCGACGGTGAAGTTCGTATTGCAAGAATACTTTGAATACTACTGGGATGTGTTTGAGAATAGAACACAACACCCCATACGAAAACTTCCTTCAAAAAGGATGTCCGAGATCCCGTTCATAAAGAAGATGAATTCGGGTCGGATTCGTTCTCGCGCAGAAAGTAGATCCAAAAAGTGACGCACTAATCGGAAGTTTTCCGGAGTTTGGATGGTCGGATCGAGCTGAATTTTTGGCAGGTGGTAGATATGGTAATTCCGCAGCAAATCAATGGTTGGATCTTCCAAAGGACATCCGAGCTAGATGCCGGACACCACGCCCTAAACTCGTCCGGATTCTCGTCCAGATTCAACAGGGCTCCGGTATATCGGAGATTGCCGGAGATTCCTCCATCGGAACTCGACGAAATTTTTGCAGGGTTGTTGTAGACTTAATTCCTCATAATTCCACTTAAGTAATCGTTTAAGAGACACTCGAGGAGGCGGTGGCAGCGGATACAAGTTTGCTGTCCAGAAAAACAACACGGTCGCCTGAGGGCAATGTTGACGTTGAGCCCCCGAGCTCCATTGATGACTCCTCCATGATCTTGATAGAGATCGGAGTTGGTGTTGATGAAGGCCTTCATCCGAACATGACGATCGGTGGTAGGCCGCAGTCCTCGGTCAAGTCAAGGTGACCAGTCGAGCTGGTGACGAAGAAGCCGACGTCGCAGTTGACCTGTAGTCGAGCCATTGATCCTTTCGTCGATCACACAGCAGAACTCTCAATGAAAGCACCAATGTCGGTGTCAAAACCGGCGGATCTCGGGTAGGGGGTCCCAAGCAGTGCGTCTTAGGATCAATGGTAACAGGAGACAAGGGACACGATGTTTTACCCAGGTTCGGGCCCTCTTGATGGAGGTATAATCCTACGTCCTGCTTGATTGATATTGATAATGTGGGTATTACAAGAGTAGATCTACCACGAGATCAAGGAGGCTAAACCCTAGAAGCTAGCCTATGGTATGAATGTTGTATATGTCTATCGACTAGCCTGGCCCCCTGTTTATATAATGCACCAGAGGCCTAGGATAACAAGAGTCCTAGCCGAATACGCCGGTGGGGGAGGAGTCCTTGTCTTGATCGCCAAGTCTTGTTGATTCTTCCTCGTATGCGGCAGCTGTCCGGACTGGCCCATGAGTATACGGCCATGGGGGTCCTCGGCCCAATCCAACTGATCGGGAGACGACGTGGTGAATACCCCCTAGTCCAGGACACCGTCAACCGTAGTTGAGGAAACCGACTATCGGCAAACCCCCACCTCGCCCGCCGCGCGATGGCTGAAGTTAGAGAAATGATGAGGTTGAAGAAATTGCTCTAGCATGGACTCCAAGAAATATGGTGTCAGATGGATGTCGTGCTGGCGGTGTGTGCCGTACTCCTGGATGTGAATGCTTGTTCTGGCCCATGCCACCCTACTACTCCTACTACTTATATAGTACTCCTACTAGTAGTATCGAGGATTCGAGGTGCTGGTGACGTACAACAAACACATTAACATATGGCTACAGTAAAAACACCCGCCCGACGCACGAAGCATGTGAAGCTAGTACAAATAGTGTACTACTATTGTTGATTGGCCTCATTCGATAACTTGTTGCAATGCACGTACAATTATGTATTCAGAAAATATTTTTTTGCCTCGTCGCACCACTCACTCAGAGAAGCGGCTCGAAAGCCATTCATAAATTTAGTAAGTTTATCACAGGCATATCATTTTATTACATACAACAGGTCATCAACCCACATCGACAACGAGGATACATTATAAATAATAAAGTTTTGATCACACAACAAATAACAAGCAATGAAATGAACTTCAACTCAACCAATCCTCAGCGTTGGAAACACTTGCTTTGAACCACAAGTGATTCTCTGGGAAGGGCCATCCATTGTCGATCTCGAGACCAACGCAGGACTAATCATCTAGGCTGAAGCGGCCTACTATATCAGTACTAGGGTAGGGAACCACCCAAATGTCCAAGGTATAGATACAGTTGCTTCTCATAAATGGTACTAGTAACATTGTGTCAACAGCAGTTGGATCGCCTTTCACCATCATTGGATAGTTTTGTCCAAGGAAGAGCGAGTTTTCTCCAAGACTATCAATTCTGTACTAGGGAGAAGGTGTTGGCACTAGCAAACTAGTATCCATCCCGAATACCATGCAACGGGTGTTGGAATAGGTCCGGAGAGTGCGACCGTGGGAGACTACACCTGCTTCCTTAGTAGTAACATCAGCAGTGGGCTGTATACACACAAGAAGAGGTGATCCATCGGAATTAGTTTCCAGGCGCCACTGAGTATATGGGCGCTGCTCGTCCTCATGCTCGTGATCATCACCATCGTCATCTCCCCCTTGGTTATAAAAATTTTCAAGTATAGGTGGTGGAATGTTCACAGGACCTTGGAAACACAAGAAGAAGGTTGATTAGTAAAGGGAAACTTGCTAACCCGCATGCATGTGGATGAAACAATTATAATTATGGTGGAAGACAAACGTACCGAAACTACGAGGATCCCATGCAAAAACAGTGCCATGAGTGGTGGAAGCAAACACAAGGCCCTCGTATTGAATTGCATCACAGTACTCATCCGTGTACATAAACTGATTTTTGAGCAATATCCATCTAGTCAAACCACGAAGGACGGCAACAAGCTTGGTGAAGATAGCAACAACTACATAGTTCCTGTAATTCCAAGAGCGGTTGGGAACTCGACAAATTGCTATCTTCCATAGAAGACAGTCACCATGATCGTATTTGAACGTGCGTAGAATACCGGTGTGCTCAACCTCTAGGCAGTCTGCTGAGATTTTTGGAAGTGGAACCCGGTGACGTGTGTACACATTCACAAGTTCCCTCTCGCAATTGGACCCAATATAAACAACCCAATCTCCATTTGCCTGCCCAAGCCTTACCCTCAAGCGATGGCATCTTAACATCATACGTATCATTATCAAGCGGCATCAACTTGCACAAGGCGAGGCCTCCGTCGTCCCCGCGCTAGTCATCAGGGTCACGGCGAAGAAGATAGGGGAGATCAAACCGCTCCTTGACCCTTGGGTTCCTTGTAATGATGTTATTAGTTGAGTTGAGAATGGTCTTGAACGAACCTTCCATGCTAGCCGAGGTGATGACGTCGCACCGATCAATGAGTTCCTCCACCACGTCATCTTTCAGATCGGGGCAAGAATAACGGGGTCGTTTCCGGCCTGTTCCCTCCATGGAGAAGACGATCGAACAATGGCAGAAGGAAGGGTGAAGGCAAATGGAGGAGGGAGAGGAAGAGCGTGCGACGACAGTTCCAAATCGAGAGGGAAAGGTGAAGAGTCGGTGGATGGTTGCCAGTTTAGTTTTGAAGCACAACTAACTGGTACTGTACGCAGAGAAAATATAAACTACTCTACCACTACTCCACCTCTAGTACTAGTAGTATAAAAAAGATATATAGGCTGGAGCTTCAGCGCTTTCTTGCTAAGGGCTGTCCACTTGCTTCTCACACTATCACCCTCTCTCCAGATCTAAAAAAGACGGCCTCTCTCTCCCTCCTCACCCGTGGTCACAGATCCGCCGGGGAAGAAAAGGAAGTGCAGTGTTGACGCACTCGTCATCGGCGAGCGAGGTCACGCACTGACGACAAGGCCGTCCTCTCAGACCTAGCGCCCGTGCGGGATGGCCTCTGTCCCCAAGCTCATTGCCCTAGTGTGTGCGGAGGACGGCGACCACGAGCGAAGCCACTTCTCGCCGACCCTCAGGTATGCTACCTCTTTTCGAACCATACGCTTGTTCTATTGCCCCATCTGCCACGTCGTTGCATGTGGATCTTTTTCCACTTCACCATCTTCCGAATTTGCTATCCTCTGCTCTGTTGGCCACGCAGACGAAAACCTTAATTTGCACTATTAAAGGAAACCCTACTTCATGCAGACTAATCCATGTCTGGGTTGAATAAGGAAAGGAAGGGAGACTGTACTGTCCAAGAGAGTAGGCATCGAACCCACATCTAGGTTGAAAAGGGGAAAATCAGTAGCTAAGGAACGAGTCTTGTGTCTCTTGGTTGAAGAAGGGTAGAAACTAGAAAGGCATGACAAAGCAATAGAGAATGACCATGTCGATCGGTTTGTTGTCCTCACATAGGAAAAAGGTGGCTAAAGAGAACAAAAATGGGACGTAATCCACATATGCTGCCTGGATATTTGTTGCTCTGGGCAACCATACCTCCCTCACCACTCTGCGTCCGTGGAGGTACATCGTACTGGTGCGTCCACTGCCCGAATGGGCCTCCCATGCTCTTATTGCCAATTTTTTGCTGTTAGTATAACGCCAGCAGTCGAGTCAAGCAATGCTACTGCTAAAGTGATGCCACATTTAACTAATGCCACAGTCAGTCTAATGCCACCGATAAATTTAAGCAATGCCATTTAATGTCACTGGATTATTTCAGGGTTAGCTCTTGATTGTGGATGTATTAAAGATTTTTCAGCTAAGGCATTCTAATGCTATTGCACAGCCAGTATACCAACGATGAAACTTGTTACTACCTTCAGATTTTTGCAGTGTTAATGCTTATAAATTACATACCACACTTTCATTTGATAAGTTAATTTTTTTTGTACAGTGTCACCAAAATTCCAAGGCGCTGATGTCATTTTATTTTTGTTAAACTGCACAAAAAATTATGAAGACAAGAGGAAAGGTCAAGACTGGGCACCTCCTCCTCCAGCTATTCTCTTGATTCGTTCGATCAAGTTTTTATGTTTGATCAATTATCAAGATTTGGATGGCAATTTTTAAGGTCCCCACGAGTTCGAAATGATATTTACCTTGGAGGTACATGGTTTGCAATTTTTTTATACTATCATTAGTTAATAATGCTAGTTACCTTTAGACTTCTGTATTTGGTTTAATGATCATGCACAGCTAGTATACCAATGCTGAACTTGTTACCTTTACATTTTGTATTGTTAATTCTTATAGAAATCTTCCAGTGCTAGAGTTCACTGAAATCTGTTCAGTAAAACCATTGTACTGTACCCTGTAATAAACTAACTACTCTACTGTTGCACTAGCCACTGGATTAGTGTATATTTGTAGTATTCGAATGGTGTTGCATTAGCGTATGGACATAAATAAAGTGTGGCAAGCTTTCCCAGATATGTGCTCAATAAAACTACTACCTGTTTTTCTAAATACTAGACGTTTGGGTACTTGAAATTGAACCGCGAAAACGTCTTATATTAAGGAACAGAGGGTGTAGAGTTCACTCAAATTATCCCGGTAAAGCTAGTCACACCTTTGTTAAAATTAATGTTCATTATGTTATCGGAGGAGGTCTGTATGTTTGTCTCTAATGCCTGCCGACTACATACCTGACATCATGATGTAATGTTAAGTCATTTCCTTTTGTACAGCGTCACTGAGTTGTCAAGGCGGTGATGGCATTTTATTTTAGTTGGACTGCACAAAATATGCTTAAAAGAAGAGGAAAGGTCAGGAATCGACCATTCTTTCAAAAAGAACTATATATGCCTTTCTGACATCAGCCGCTGTTGCCTTATTTATTCCTTCAAATAGGTGGTTAGAAACAGTCTTGCTACCTTTTCCATTAAGAAATTGGAATGCTTATATTTGTTAGTCTATGCTTCAACTGTTGTCGTTTTTACACTAATCACACTTTCAATATCTATGCAAACAGGGATGCTCGATTTTAGTGGAACTGCACAAAAAGTCCAACTGGTTCAACATTAGGAGCATGTTTTCTTCCAAACCTTTATATCCAATTGGTGGCACTATGAGCTGTTCATTACGAAGGTACATGGTTTGCTACTATCTTGCTACTCTTTTTGTACTGTCATTAGATAGTAATACTAGTGGTTTGCATGTGAATTTATTGGCAGGGTGGACCTACATTGGAGGTGCAGGACAAGATTCAATGATTGGATGCTCAATTTTGGTTGTATCGGTTTCACCTCTTCCATCACTGCGAACATGGATATCCTTGGTCTGGTGAAGAATAGGCGCTATATTTCTGCTGTGAACCAGCAAATCAATTCAGTATGAAATTGTCCAGGGCAAAACATAACCGTATCAAATTGTCCAGTGCAGAACATGACAGATGCTAAGCGAAAGAGACATGTTTAAACCGAAAATACAAGGTGTGGTATATGTTTACTAGCTGCTTGATATTTGTGCAGACAAAGATGTCTGCCCGTTGCTATTTGGCAAACAAACAAAGTGACCGCAATTTTGGTTGAACTGCACAAGAGAATAGTATAGTCACTGCATGCAGTGCCATTTGAAAATAGACACAGAAAGATTGGATAGTCACTTCATGGACTGCGGAAAAGTAGAACTGTACTATTTATTGGCCAGCACTATGTGCTTCATTGCTTTGGTCTGATTATACATTGGGCATGATTTTGCCTAAGTTAAAGTTTGTATTCCAAAAATAGTCTCGTGGTGTGATCGAGAGAAGACCAAATCATATTGCAGCGGATGTTCCTCCATCATGTGTGGTTCATTCTCATGGTTCCAGCTGTTGATGAAACCACTTACGTTTGCAAGAGGAATTGTAGACTTCACAAACAAATTTGTCTTTCAGTCTGTACTGAATGTTGGCCAAGACAAGCATCCATGTTAGTAGGAAGAACATATGTTTTTTCTAGATCTTTGCTTTTGGAGCTACATATTTGTATATGATCTGTGAATCATTGAGATGCATTAACATGTTGATCTTATGTATGGGAATTATACTAGTTGGTTTTATTTGCGATGCAAGATCTGAAGTGGCTGATCTTTGCTTTTGGAGCTACATATTTGTATATGATCTGTGAATCATTGAGATGCATTAACAATTACTTATTTCTGTTTGCTTAGCGTTTACAAGTTACTGACCGATCACTAGCTAGCCTACTAGTGCGCTCCTGGCAGTTTTATTTGCGACGCAAGATCCAAAGTGGCAGTTTTTTGAATAAAAATGCCTACCTCTGAAGAAACTGACAAGCTACACTATCCTACCTACTCGATCCTACACAGATAAATCGCAGATCACGCACGTACTACCTCCTTTCCGGTTTGTAGGTTTCAATTCAAGAAATGACCTACTCGATCCTACACGAATAAATAGCAGATCACACATGTACTAGTACCTCATTTCCAGTTTGCAGGGCTTAATTCAAACCTCTCACCAACCAAGGTACTCCCTCCGTCGGGGTTTATTAGTCCCGTGAGCAAAGCAGCAAGACCAAGGCATGGCAATAATTGACGGCATGCAGAAGTTTAAGCCTAATTAATTCCAGCGATTTAAGTGGCTGCATGCGTGCCCTCGGCTGCGACGCATTGCATGTTTCTCCGCGTACTGGCTACGAGCGATTCTGAGTGCCTGCATGTTGCCGGCCGTAATTAAGGCAGCTAACTGATGCGAAAAAAGATGCACTTTAATTGTTGCGGGCTTTTTAAATCCGTGGAATCATTATTGACAAGGAGGGAGATGATTCGAGTGCACTCGTTTGACCGTCATGCCGGCGTGCGACCCAGACAGGACGGGACGACACAGTCATAATTTTAGTTTCTCTAGCTTTCCACGGCAAGCTGGCGTGCTAAGCCATGCCTGCTTATGCATTGAATTCCGGTGACCGTCGCGCTACCTTCCGCCTATAAGTATGATACGTATCCAACGTATCTACTTTTCCAAACACTTTTGCCCTTGTTTTGGACTCTAACTTGCATGATTTGAATGAAACTAACTCGGACTGACGCTGTTTTCAGCAGAACTGCCATGATGTTGTTTTATGCGTAGAAAACAAAAGTTCTCGGAATGTCCTAAAAATCCTCGGAGGCACTTTTTGGAAAATATAAAAAATACTGGAGAAAGAATCAATACCAGGGGGCCCACAACCTGTCCACGAGGGTGGGGGCGTGCCCCCCTGTCTCGTGGGCCCCCCGAGGCTCCGCCGACCTCAACTCCAACTCCATATATTCCGTCTCGTGGAGAAAAAATCAGAGAGAAAGTTTCATCATGTTTTACGATACGGAGCCGCCGCCAAGCCCTAATCTCTCTCGGGAGGGCTGATCGGGAGTGTGTTCTGGGCTCCGGAGAGGGGGATTCGTCACCATCGTCATCATCAACCATCCTCCATCACCAATTTCATGATGCTCACCTCCGTGCGTGAGTAATTCCATCGTAGGCTTGCTGGACGGTGATGGGTTGGATGAGATTTACCATGTAATCAAGTTAGTTTTGTTAGGGTTTGATCCCTAGTATCCACTATGTTCTGAGATTGATGTTGCTATGACTTTGCTATGATTAATGCTTGTCACTAGGGCCCGAGTGCCATGATTTCAGATCTGAACCTATTATGTTTTCATGAATATATGTGTGTTCTTGATCCTATCTCGCAAGTCTATAGTCACTTATTATGTGTTATGATCCGACAACCCCGAAGTGATAATAATCGGGATACTTCTCGGTGATGACCATAGTTTGAGGATATCATGTATTCACTATGTGTTAATGCTTTGTTCCGGTTCTCTATTAAAAGGAGGCCTTAATATCCCTTAGTTTCCGCTAGGACCCTGCTGCCACGGGAGGGTAGGACAAAAGATGTCATGCAAGTTCTTTTCCATAAGCATGTATGACTATATACGGAATACATGCCTACATTACATTGATGAATTGAAGCTAGTTCTGTGTCACCCTATGTTATAGCTATTACTTGAGGAATCACATCCGACATAATTATCCATCACTGATCCAATGCCTACGAGCTTTTCACATCTTGTGCTTCGCTTATTTACTTTTTCGTTGCTATTGTTACAATCCCTACAAAACCCAAAAACATTACTTTTGCTATTGTTACCTTTATTATCATACTACTTTGCTACTAAATACTTTGCTGCAGATATTATGTTATCTAGGTGTGGTTGAATTGACAACTCAACTGCTAATACTCAATAATATTCTTTGGCTCCCCTTGTGTCGAATCAATAAATTTGGGTTGAATACTCTACCCTCGAAAGCTGTTGTGATCCCCTACACTTGTGGGTTATCAAGACTAATTTCTGGCGCCGTTGCCGGGGAGCATAGCTCTATTCTCTGAGTCACTTGGGATTTATATCTGTTGATCATTATGAGGAACTTGAAAGACGAAAGAACCAAGATTTTTCCCTCAACTACGAGGGGAGGTAAGGAACTGCCATCTAGCTCTGCACTAGATTCTCCTTCTGTTTTGAGTAAGCTTGCGATGCCTAAACCTGCTACTGCTATGAATTCTGATATGTTGCATGTTATTGATGATGCCATTTCTGCTATGCATGATACTTATGATGAAACTAGTTCTGTGCGTGATACTACTTTGCCATTAGGTGAATTTCTTGATGAACAACTTGCTAGGGCTAGAGAGAATGAAATTATTGAAGATGCTATTATTGATGATAGTGATGATGAAAGTTCTCCCAATGATTATGAATTGCCTGTTGTTCCTGAGGGTTATGTTATGGAAGAGGAAGCTGCTAGAGCTATCTTTGCTTGTAAAGATAGATATGATCTTAAGAAATTATTAGCTAAATGGAAGTAGCAGTCTCTTAATGCTAGAATGAAACCTGACCCTACTTTTGCTACTTCACCTATCTGTGTTACTGATAAGGATTATGAATTCTCTGTTGATCCTGAAATTATTACTTTGGTAGAATCTGATCCTTTTTATGGCCTTGAATCTGAAACTGTGGCACATCTTACCAAGTTGAATGAAATAGCTACCCTGTTTACTAATGATGAGAAGTCCCGCTATTATTATATCCTTAAGATATTTCCGTTCTCATTAAAGGGTGATGCTAAGACTTGGTATAATTCTCTTGCTCCTGGTTGTGTGTGTAGTCCCCAGGATATGATTTATTACTTCTCTGCTAAATATTCCCCTGCTCATAAGAAACAAGCTGCCTTGCAGGAAATATATAATTTTGTGCAAATCGAAGAAGAGAGTCTCCCATAAGCTTGGGGAGGCTTCTCCGATTACTTAATGCTTTTCCTGATCATCCTCTTAAGAAAAATGAAATACTTGATATCTTTTATAATGGACTAACCGATGCTTCCAAGGACTACTTGGATAGTTGTGCTGGTTGTGTTTTCAGTGAAAGAACAGTCGATGAAGCTAAATTACTATTGAATAATATGTTGACTAATGAAAATAATTGGACTCTTCCTGAGCTAATTCCTAAGGCAATTCCTGAACCAATTGAGCCAACTCCTGAGCCTATTCCTAAACCCACTCCGAAGAAGAGAGGTGTTTTATTTCTCAGTCCTGAAGATATGCAAGAGGCAAAGAAATCAATGAAAGAAAAAGGTATAAAAGCTGAAGATGTTAAGAATTTACCACCTATTGAAGAAATACATGGTCTTAATATACCACCTGTTGAAGAACCAGATTGTCTTGATAACCCGATATGGGTAGTAAAGGTAAATTCTCTCTATAGATATGATAAAGTTGAAATTCCCTCTACTAAATTTCATAGCCCATGCTTAGATGAATTTGATGACTTTATGGCTAGACAAGAAAGTTTTAATGCTTATGTTGGTAGAGAGTTAAAGAATATTCCTTTCGAGATAGGACGTGTGAGTGATCATATGGCTAGAGTTAAAGGTGAACTTAAACTCATTAGCAAATATGCTTATATGGTTGCTACCCAAGCTGAGCAAGTACTTAAAGCTCAAAATGATTTCCTTGATGAATTAAATAGTAAAAATGACTTTGCTGTTAGAGTGGCTACTAGAACTGGTAGAATGACTCAGGAACCTTATTATCCTAAAGGCCACCCTAAGAGAATCGAGCAAGATTCTCAGAGAAACAATTTAGAGGCACCTAGTTCTTCTGAAAAGAAGAAAAAGAAAACGATAGAACTTTGCATGCTTCTAGTGAACCTACTGTAGACACACCTAAGAATCCCAATGATATTTCTATCTCTGATGCTGAAACACAATCAGGTGATGAACATGAACCTAGTGATAATGTTAATGATAATGTTCATGTTGATGCTCAACCTAGCAAAAATAATGAAGTAGAGATTGAACCTGTTGTTGATCTTGATAACCCACAATCAAAGAATCAACATTATGATAAGAGAGATTTTGTTGCTAGGAAGCACGGTAGAGAAAGAGAACCATGGGTTCAGAAACCCATGCCCTTTCCTCCTAAACCATCCAAGATAAAGGATGATGAGGATTTTGAGCACTTTACTGAAATGATTAGACCTATCTTCTTACGTGTGCGCTTAACTGATATGCTTAAAGTAAACCCTTATGCTAAATATATGAAGGATATCATTACAAATAAAAGAAAGATACCGGAAGCTGAAATTTCCACCATCCTTGCTAATTACACTTTTAAGGGTGGAATACCAAAGAAACTTGGAGATCTGGGGGTACCAACTATACCATGCTCCATCGAAAGAAATTATGTTAGAACTGCTTTATGTGATCTTGGAGCCGGTGTTAGTGTTATGCCTCTCTCTTTATATCGTAGACTTGAATTGAATAAGTTGACACCTCCTAAAATATCTTTGCAAATGGCTGATAAATCAATTGCCATACCTGTCGGTATTTGTGAGGATGTGCCTGTTGTGGTTGCAAATGTCACTATCTTAACGGACTTTGTTATTCTTGATATTCCCGAGGATGATAGTATGTCGATTATCCTTGGTAAACCGTTTTTGAATACTGCAGGGGCTGTTATTGATTGCAACAAAGGCAATGCTACTTTTCATGTTAATGGTAATGAGCATACAGCACACTTTCCGAGGAAACAATCTCAAGTTCATAGCATCAATTCTATTGGAAAAGTTCCAACTATCATTATTGGAGGTTTTGGATTTCCTCTTCCTACTGTCAAGAAAAAATATGATATTCTTATTATTGGGGATGTTCATATCCTCGTTGAGGTAACTTAGTGTTATTGGAAATTTCTCCGGTTCCGTGTTATTCGGAATGAGTTTGTTAACAAGACTTGATCAACCTTGTTAGTGGATTCATTTTGATGATCATCAGATGGATGAAACTAGAAGGCACAACCTTCTGTACTCTGTTTTTACTTTCTGTTTTAGAATAAATAAAGCAAAAATAGTATTATCTGTCTGTTTTCTGAATTATCCGTGCAAAAACAAATCCTGAAAATAAAAGTGCTCCAAATGCCCTACAAATTTAGTATGATTTTTATGGGATATTCACTACTGGAATCAGCTACTTTCCCATCTGCCAGATCTTTGCCGTCCGCTAGCGGACGGCAAAGAAGCTCTTTGCCATCAGCTACCCAAAAGCCGACGGCAAAGAAATGGCAGACGGCAAAGAAGCTCTTTGCCATGGGTCATTTCGTTGTCGTCAGCTGGCTGACGGCAAAGAGGGAGGTGGCCCCCACCCACCCACCCGTTTAAAAAAAACTTAACACCCCACCTCTTTGCCGTCTACTAGCAGACGGCAAAGAGAGATAATGGCGGACGACAAAGAGTGGCGGACGGCAAAGAGCCGAGTATCTAACGGACGCCACCCCCCGCCCGTTACTCTCCTTCTCTTCCTCTCTCCTCCCCGACGGCCCGCCCTAGCTAGATCCACCGCCGCCCCGCCCCCGCACCCT
>NC_057807.1:359929286-359946158 GCF_018294505.1 Triticum aestivum
CCGATAGGGTCTTATATTTGTGAATTATTAGTTAGGTCATATATTTTTTGATTTTGTTATGAAAAACATCATATATAATTGTGTTGATCGGGTTGATTTAAATGTGCAGTTGTTTCACCGCTGCGAGGTTTGGTGTTCGACGACCTCGCCGTGCGTTTGACGACCTCTGCCCCTTCGTTCGTGGGTGAGCACAAATGACATGTCCTCCTCCCCCATTAATTATTTGCTCTGTTCCGGTGTTCGTGCCGATGAAACTTCATAGCTAGTTATATATGTGTCTTGAATCATCAGTATGCGTAACCAATATGTGTCTCCCGTTCGAAAGCGCCATAGTTATAAATATGCATGCATTTGCATATTTATAAGCTTGATTCTTTCGAATTGTCCAACGCTATCCATGGACAGCCCGAGTATGTGTAGATTGGGTTCGTTTTCCCATATGCTTTGCTCCAGATCCGACGCATAAATTTCGCCAGTGCCTCCCCTGTTGTTCTCCGGGTACACATCCTCTCTGTTTATTGCAGAGACGTGTATCAGGAGAACAGCGGGGAGGTGCTACCGAAATTTTGCGTCGGATCCGGAGTATAGCATGGGAAAATGAACCCAATCTACACATACTCGGGTGGGATTAGGACCTATCATTACCTATTAGAGTGTAGGTTGCATGGACGTAATAAAATTGACAAAGTAGATGAACTGATGAATATATACATGGTGAATTATATATATATATATATATAATTGTGGTGTGTCCAGTAGCTCTGAAAGTCAACATGAGTGATCGTGCGTGGATGTATACCGGTCACACTGGTCAGAACAAATGGAGCGCTGAATGGTTCACAAAACCAAGGGGTTTGTGCAAGCCGCATTTGCAAATGGCCAGAGGAAAACTTGGTGCCCCTGTTTCCGATGCGGCAATTGGGAAAAGAGGACACATGCTAAAATGGGTAAACACCTGCAGAAGAATGGTTTTACGCCCGATTATACAGTGTGGACATTTCATGGTGAGTCTGCCCAACGTGACCGAGCTGAGGTGGATCATCGTCGCACCGACGAGCATGGTATCGGGATGGAAAACATGGTGCAAGACTATGATGATGCTCGGGATTCGGACGAGGAGATGGAGGAATCTGCAAAGGCCTTCAATGAAATGTTGGAGTCTTCGAAACGTCCGCTCCATGAGCACACTAAGCTTTGTCAGTTGGATGCCATCTCACAAGTAATGGCTTTGAAGGCTCAGCTCAACTTGGGCAGAGAATGCTATGACACAATTATGACAGTATTTGGACGCTTTCTACCCAAAGGCCATGTAATGCCTGCAAACCTGTACCAGTCGGACAAAATCCTCCGTGCACTGAAGATGCCCTATGAGAAGATACATGCCTGTGAGAAAGGATGTGCCTTATTTAGGCTTGACTATGTGGACTCGAACTATTGTCCCATTTGCAAGTCTTCCAGGTATATTGTGGTAGACAACGGTATGGGTGAGAAGACACAGACCAAAATCCATGTTAGTGTTCTTCGGTATATGCCAATCGTACCAAGACTTCAACGTCTTTTCATGGTCGAAGAGACGGCCAGACAGATGACATGGCACAAAACAGGCAAAAGAACCGAACTAGATGCAGATGGGAATCTGATGATGGTACACACATCGGATGGTGTTGCATGGAAAAAGTTTGATGAATTACATGCTGACAAAGCGGCAGATCCGAGGCATCCTCGAGTCGGTATCAGCACCGATGGGTTCAGTGTATTTGGTATGACAGCAGCCCAATATAGTTGTTGGCCCGTATTTGTCTTTCCACTCAATCTCCCCCCGGACAGATTATGCAAAGAAAGAACATTTTCCTGACATTGATAATTCCAGGGCACAACTATCCGGGGAAAAATATGAATGTGTACATGCAGCCGCTTAAGGACGAATTGCAAGAAGCCTGGGATAATGGGTTCAAGACATACGACGCCTATAGCAAATGAAACTTCATAATGCGTGTCTGGTACATGTACTCGACGCATGACTTGCCGGCGTATGCGCTATTCGTTGGCTGGTGTGTGCATGGAAGGTTCCCGTGCCGCACATGCAAGGGAGCTCTTGAGTTTCGTTGGCTTCAAGCCGGTCGCAAGTTTTCTTGCTTCGACATGCATAGACAGTTCCTGGATCCTCGCCATAAGTTCAGGAAAGACAAGAAGAACTTCATCAGAGGTAGAATTGTAAAAAACTCTACACCACCTGTGTTGACAGGCCAACAGACCCTGGATCAGTTAAACGCTCTCGAGCCAGATCCAGAGCGTCTAGGGTACTTCAAGGGGTATAATTCTGAGCACGCCTGGACTCACAAAACATGCTTATGGTCTCTGCCTTACTTCAAAGACCTCCTTTGCCCACACAACATCAACGTGATGCACACTGAGAAGAATATCGCTGAGGCACTTTTTGGTACATTGTTTGGCATAGATGGGAAGTCAAAGGATAATACTAAGGCTAGAGTCGATCTGGAGGCGCTATGTGATAGGCCGTTACAAAACATGAAAGAACCGAAAGGAAAGTAGAACTGGATGAAGCCAGAGGCATGGTTCAATCTTGGAAGGCCAGCTATGAGGGAAATTATCTTGTGGGTGAAAATGCAGTTGATGTTCCTCGATGGGTATGCAGCGAATCTAAAGAGGGGAGCGAGTCTTGATAAATTGAAGATATTTGGTCTCAAGAGTCATGATTGGCACATATGGATTGAGCGGGTAATGCCGGTGATGTTGCGTGGCTTCATCCCTGAGGATGAATGGCTAGTACTGGCAGAACTCAGCTATTTCTTCCGTGTTCTTTGTGCGAAAGAACTATCGCCTGGCGTGCTAGAAGAAATGGAAGAGTTGGCGCCAGAGCTGATCTGCAAGTTAGAGAAGATCTTTCCACCGGGCTTCTTTAATCCAATGCAGCATTTGATTTTGCATCTCCCGACCGAGGCAAGATTGGGGGGGGCGTGCAAAATCGTTGGTGCTACCCAACTGAGAGGATGCAGAAGATGCTTCGAGAAAAATGTAAAAATAAACGTAGAATTGAAGCGTCTATGGCTGAGGCATTCATCACTGAGGAGGCGGCAAACTTCGTGACAGCACACTACGAAACCAAAAATCGTCATTTGCATAATCCGAAGCCTCGGTACAATGCTGACGAGCCTAAAAAGGGTGGATCCAACCTCATCCTATTCAAAGGGAATCTCACACCAGCCAGTGTTTCAAATCCAGTATCTTTGGATAACGAAGAATGGCGGACCATTTCGTTGTATATCTTCAACAACCTGATAGAAGTGCGGCCGTACATCGAGTAAGTTCTCGGTACATTGTTTCGCAACTTCTATTTCCTTTGAACTGCTCTTATTCATGGATATTTCATACAGTCGATACGTCGCCCTATTCTCATATGGAGCGGTGATCCAAAAGGATTCCGTCGAAGAGTATGAGCTTCTCGCAAAGCAAGGAGGCGGCTATCCCGGTTTCATCTCTTGGTTCAAACAAACGGTAAATTCTATTAGACAATTTCATTTCATTCACTAATTTGTGCGTAATGCAACAATCCTTTCATATTAATCTTGTAGGCTAATTCAGAGTGTATGGATGCCGAATTGAGACAAGTCGCTAATGGTTTTGACTATAAGGTCCGTTCATTTGACAAATACGACATCAACGGGTATAGTTTTTGTACCTATGGCAAAGAGCTATCTATGGCCGACCGAAAGTCTACAAATTGTTGTGTATCTGCTATCGGCGAAGGACGTACCGAGTATTATGGGAGAGTTGAAGCAATTTATGAACTTCTATTCTATGGTGAAAACCCACCGAATGTCGTAGTCTTCAAATGTTATTGGTTTCAGCCGAAGGAGACTAGAAGGACTCATGAACATATAGGGTTAGTTGAAATCAACCAAAGCACCCATTTAGATGTTCCTGATGTCTATATTACGGCTCAACAGGCGACCCAAGTATTCTATCTACCCTGGGCCTGCCAAACTAATCCAAATCTGAAAGGTTGGGATGTTGTTTATGAAGTGCCGCCACATGCTAGACTATCTCCCCAAAGGAAGAGGATTATGAACCTCACATTAACCAAGACACATATGAAGGAGAATTCTTCCAAGAGACACGTCTTTCGAAAAAGCGTTTCAAGAACCGGTATACTTCACCCCAAAACATTGAAGTAGACAGCGACAGTGAATCCCACATCACCCCAGAGGAGGAACAAGAAGAGCCGGAACAAGAAGAGGTTACTGCTGCGGACGACCTCTCAATGCTTGACCGATTACGTAAAGGTGGCCTTCCACATGTTGATGCCACTGAACCCTATGAGCCCGTCATTGATTATAGTGATGATGATGATTATGCATTTATTGATGATACTGATCGAGATTATTAGTAGTGCCAGGTATTCAATTTTTTTATGTTGTACTTGATGATGATACACTTAAGTGATATACATATTATTATTCATGTCGGTATTTTTTTTATGTTGTACTAATTTCGTTTACTCTTTGTCATGGCAGGTATTGAAAGATGGAAGAGGAGCCGACTGAGGCCAAGGACAAACGTGCCCAAATTGAAGGTGTGCCACACCATCAAGGTAGCTCCAGCTTATATCAGTTCGGGCGGAATTGGGTATGTGGTTTGCTTCATGCTTAATGCAATTCATTCATCATGCTAGCTTGAGCCCTTTAATTACTAATTTACTTTGTTTCTCTCTTTCAGGCATGCTACAATAAGACGGGTAAGGTGCCAGAGGGGTACGACCTGTATGCCATGTCCCACACTGCCTCTTACAAGCAAGTCAAGGGGAAGGCGAGGAAAGGGGAGGAGTTTAACCCGAGCAAGATTCCCTACAATCCAGAGCAGGTGATGATATCTAGTGGCGGGAGGTCCCGTGGCTCCATAGCCATTGATCCAGAGATTGCTCCTGAGACCACGGTGAGTTTAATTTGAATGGACGTTACTTGCTAGTCTTAACATTTGAGTGTCATCATGCTAACGAAACATTGGAAATGATCTTTGGTGCAGCGTAACTCCACACAAGCATCACACGATCCTTCTCCAGCTACTGTCATGAGCCAGCCCGCTCCCACACCTCCATGATCAAGGTAAGTTTTTCTAGTTTTTTGATTGACAAATGCATAAAGACCTAGACTTAGCTTTATTTCATCCAATATGCTTACCTTAGTGACCTAGAGTTAGCTTCTTTTCCTGCAAAATCACTTAATAAGCTTACTAACCTCCAAAACCAGCCATTTTACCTAAGTTAGCTCTAAAACGATCTATACTTAGCTTTGTTTCCTCCAAAATGACCTAACTTGGTTATAATATGCTTAGTTAACTAGGTTTGCTCAATAATGACATGTACTTACCTTACTTATGTAAAAAACGGCATAATTAGCTTAGTTAGCTCATAAACGATCCATTTTACTTACGTTAGCTCTAAAATAATGCATTTTACCTAAGTTAGCTCATATACGATCCATTTCACCTAAGTTACCTCACAAACAATGGCGTGCTTCTTCTTCTAGTCTTCTTCTTCTAGTCACCTTTTCCTAACTTTCTTATTTGCCATTTTGCAGATTTCATTCACTTCTCGGAAGCTAGCTTGCTATGATGGAGTGCTTGTTTTTTATTTCATTCTCTTCTAGTATTCTTCTAGCTTGCTACGATGGAACTTGCTATCTTGATGAAACTTTGCATTGTAATATGTATGTGCAACTTCCTAATGGTTGCAACTTATTTGTATGTGCAACTTGCTATGTATGAGTGGATGGAACTATATATGTATGTACGATGAAACTTATGTGTTGTTAAATAGCCCTGTGAAATATATCTATATATGTCATATATATTTGCTGTGAAAATTGTTGGATTTAAAAAAACAGGAAAAAAAGCCAATATGCAAGCTCTTTGCCGTCTGCCACTGATGGCAAATGGCTCTTTGCTATCAGCAGCGGACGGCAAAGAGGCCACATGGCAGGCAACTGTGCTTCCTAGGAGGCTGACCAATTTGGTCAGTTTGCCTACAGTGGCTGATGGCAAAGAGAAAAAAACTTTGCCTACAGTGGCGGATGACAAAGGCTTGTCGTTAACCACCTAACGGAGTAACAACGCATTTATTGCCGTCTGCATTCTTTGCCGTCCGCTTCTGATGGCAAAGGCCCCTTTGCCGTCAGCCGCCCGAAGTAGACGGCAACGTAGCTCTTAGCCGTCCCATACTTTGCCGTCCACTTTTGCCGTCCGCGGCGGACGGCAAAGGCCTTTGCCGTCCGCCATCCATGCCTTTGCCGTCCGCCGTGGCTGATGGCAAAGTAGCTGATTCCTGTAGTGATTTGAGGATTTTAGGCACTGAAATCACTGCAGGAGGGGCAAGCACTAGGCCACGAGAGTGGAGGGCGCGCCCACCTTCCCTGGGCGCGCCCCCTGTCTCGTGGGCCCCTGGTGCCCCCCCTCCACTTATGCTAGCACCCACACACTCCATCTTCTTCCCAAAAAATCCCCATCCAGCTCAAGCACGAGTTCTAGCTCATTTTGCTGCGATTTTCGATCTCCTTGCTCAAAGCTCCATTCACAAAACTGCTTTGGGATATTGTTGCTTGGTATGTGACTCCTCCATTGGTGCAATTAGTTTTTGTTCTAGTGCTTTATTCATTGCAAATTTTTGCTGCATAGGTGACCATGTTCTTGAGCTTGCATGTTAAATTTATGAGGTCTCAAGCAATTCTAATGCATGATATAGGCTCTAGGCACTTGTAGGAGTAGTTGCTACCAATCTTGTTTAGTTTTATTCACACTACAGGAATCTGGTACTTTGCCATCAGCCACGGCGGACGGCAAAGGCACGGATGGCGGACGGCAAAGGTCTTTGCCATCTGCCGCGGACGGCAAAAGGGGACGGCAAAGACAGGGTTGGCAAAGGCCTTCTTTGCCGTCTGTTTTTTGCAGCAGACGGCAAATAGGCCTTTGCCGTCAGTGGCAGACGGCAAAGGGCATGGCTCTTTGCCATCTGCCGATGGATGGCAAAGGGAATGGCTCTTTGCCATCTGCTAGCAGACGGCAAAGGCTGCAGGCTCTTTGCCATCTGTTGGCAGATGGCAAAGAGACCAAATATGCATTAATTCTGTTTCTTCTTATATCAATTCATTTTCACAGAAAATCAAACACAGATATATATCCGTCGTGAACACATATATAGCATATCCAACACATATTACCAATAGTCATGAACACATATATATCCAACACATATCCAACACATGTTACCAATAGTCATGAACACATATATATCCAACACATATCCCACACATATTACAAGGAATGACCTAAAACTAAATATCTATTTTCCTAAAAACTATCTTACTACTAAGATCTTCTTTGGATCTTCTTCTTTTCTTCCAACCTGCATAACAAAAACACTAAGAAAGAGAGAATGTGTTAGGAGTAGAAATGTAGCATTTCACTTGGTGAAATGCATTGTTGTAGGAGCCAGTACTTGAGATCAAGATAATCTTAGTTAAGATCCTAATTTTCAAAGTGATCTTAATTAGAAAGCCAAATAGAGTAAACCAATACCAAAGAGCCAAAGGAGAGAACCAGCCAAGGACCCAATCAAGAAGCCACCACAATTAGTAGTAAGTTAAATGCCAACACAAAGACCACTATCAGTACTATCTCCAGGAATTAAGCCAACTAAAAAATAGTGATTAAAGCCAAGGATTAGACTTCATTCAGGCCACCCGTGAGGACAGCACAAACACACACACACACACAACTTAGTCACACCATTCAGGCTAGTATAAATAGGGCAGCCAACAGTGGAGTAGGTTCTGTTAGACACTTGGTGTCCAAAACATCAAACAGGACCGGGCCCAAAACCATATCTGTGAGATAGTGTGAAGCAGCTAGGAGGAGGAGGCTGTCCACAAGAAGCAGGTTTACCAGAATCCACAAGACCAAGCTACAGAAGACCTCAAGGTATACTTGAGGGATTATGTGCTCAGACAGCCTGGAAGTGCCAGGGCTAGTTCATCACAGCACATGGATAGCCACATGTAAATTAAGCCTAAGAGAGGGGGGGCTCAGACCAGCATCACTGCCCAAATCAGATGTAGTATCTGTCTTATCAGTAGAAAACTAGGAAAGTAACAGCCAAAACCAAGTATAGCATCTGTTCATAGGCTATTAGAAAGAGACCAATAGGAATAGCCAAACCAAGTGGTATCTGTTCATCTCAGTATTAGAAGTAAAACAACTAAGAACAAGTGAGTATCTGTTCATGAGTAAAGTAACTATAGCATAGAAGAAATAGCAGGGTAGCACCCCAAATGATTATCTGCTTGTTTAGAACTTGAGTGGATGGGGAGCTAGCTTACCCACCCATCGGTTGAGAAGGAAGTTGATCTCCTGCACTCACACATGCAGCAACCAAAAGAGAAACCCCAGGTTCAGTTAAGCAGGCAGCTAGCGTCCCTGAGGCTGTCCCTCCTGCAGGATTACAAGAGAAGAGAGGGAGCTTCACCTGTTACTACTTCTGACATCATATTGCATACTTCTAAAAAATACGACAACAAGTACATATTCAGTCTAGAGTACATATTTTTTTACTTTGAGCAACCAATGTGAATATTAGGTGCAGAGTAATTTAGCTTAACAGATCTGATAAACATGGGAAGAATCTGTGAACTGCACACCACATATTTTCGGGGCTTGCATATGAAATTTGCACAAGGCTTTGGCTGCTCACACTGGTGGCAATGCATGGCTGCTCACACTGATGGCAAGGCATGGCTGCCCACACTGAGACATGTATGTGCCTTTTTGATTTGCAAACTTATGCTAAATGTGAGGCTTTTGTTCTCTGTATGCTCTCTGTACATAGTTAAATATGAGTTGAGGATGTCGTGGCTGTGGTGGGTTGCTGAACAGGCCCCAAGTAACTAGATCACTTTGATTTGCAAGAATTAAGTTCTGAGAAGTAAAACATTAGTATAAAAGCTAACAAAATAGATGTCAACTAATGTATTCTGTTTTAAAAATTCTAAAACATTACTAAGGTATGAAGTTTTGTAGCATTCTAA
The DNA here is from genome assembly GCF_018294505.1 of Triticum aestivum. Classification (NCBI taxonomy): domain Eukaryota; kingdom Viridiplantae; phylum Streptophyta; class Magnoliopsida; order Poales; family Poaceae; genus Triticum; species Triticum aestivum. The sequence continues at coordinate 359,938,382 of NC_057807.1, forward strand.
AAATCTCATCCTTGTGACAAAATATAGAAGCTTGATACAGAACTTTTTCAACTACAGAGAAAACAAAATCAACATCTATGAACTAACAAAATTGTAACATCAAAACAAGAAAAGATAAAAACACTGAATAAGGGACAAAGCAACGGATATGGCAGCTGACATGTATATTTACTAGAAAATTTTCAGACTTTCAGTGTGTATATATCTATAGCAATATTACTATGGCTGATTATAAATGACAAATTTTGACACTTCCAAGTACAATTTTTTTGCTGCTACACACTGGCATTAAAGACAACTACCAAGAACTTAAAATGTCATCAAAGGCCACTAGCATGTGAGCGCCTATGGAGTTCACAACAATTAGAATCCACAATTTGATTCAGATTTATGAGGACGCACGTTTGATTCAGATTTATGCAAGGGGAAACAAACAGAGAGAAGGGAGGACGGAAGGGGATGCTCACGGGGAGGTTGGCGGAGGGCTCCTGCGAGGACGGTGGCGCGTTGCTCAGCCTCGCCGCCGTCGGCCCCAAACGCCTCGGCCATGGCGATCTACGCGAGCTCCTCCTGTAGCGCGTATGCTATGACGTCATCGTTCTCCACCGCGTCGACCCTGACCTCGGAGGCAGCGGGGGTGGCTGCGGCCATCTCGTAGCCGTCGAGAATGGCGCGTGTGCACTGGGGATGTGGCGGCGGCTGCCATGGCGACCTACAGCAAAGGGACGGATCGGAAGGGAAGGCAAGGTGAGGAGGAGAGGGTGGACCTGAGCAAGGAAGGAGGGGAAGGGCCTACCTGGGCAACACCGGTGACGGATTCAGCAAGCTCTGGTCTCGCCATCACCAATTGTGGTGGATTCCGGCAAGAACACGGGAGGCGCTCGAAACCCTAGCCGCGGGCAAGGGTGCAGGCCTTGAGGCACGGATCTGGACGGAGGGGAGGGAGGGGCCGAGCTTGGGGGAGTTATGCGCGCGGCCGGTGCTCGCCGGAACTGGCCGACATGGGTGGTGGCGACGGCGAGGAGATCATGGGGAGAGGAGCCGGGGTGGGGTGGACCGAGGGGTGGGGGTGAGTTCATGAGAGAGTTTTTTTAGGGACGAGAGAGAGACAGAGTGGTGGGGTGGGAGTGGATCGGGCCGGTGTGGTGGGACTGGGGAGAGAGAGAGAGGGGGTGGCTACCATGGGGCACCTCTTTGCCGTCTGCTGGGCACCTCTTTGCCATCTGCCAGCGGACGGCAAAGATTCTTTGCTATCTGCTAGCAGACGGCAAAGAGCTGACTGATGGCAACCAGGTTCTTTGTCGTCTGTCAGTTCTTTACCGTCTGTTTTTTGCAAGCAGATGGCAAATACCTTCTTTGCCGTCCGCTAGCAGACGGCAAAGAGCTGACTGATGGCAAATTCTCTGTTTCCAGTAGTGTCACTTTTATTTTGAAGTTACTAAAATTTCAGAAATTTTTCAAAAAAAGAATTGTGTCTAGGAGAATGTACCAAGGTGGTACCTCGGTAAAGAAAGGACCCGGGATTGCTATACGTGAGCAAGATGTTGAATTATTGAGGGATGCAGATGTACAAGCTTGTGAGTGGCCATCCGACAATTTTATGGTCGAACCAGGCTTTAAGGAGGAATTTGACGCGTATGTGCGTAATGCTGATCTGGAGGACTTCTTACAAGATAAGTGTCCTCAGTACTATCAATTGACTGATTCATTTGTGCGAAGGTTTAAATATAACTGTACACGTAATTCTCCTAGTGTCCTATTTGATATCTATGATACATCTTACACCATGGACTTAGAGGATTTTACAACTACTTGCAAACTTTCGCAGCGGGGTAATATTGATGATCCCCACAAATCTGAATTTAGAGATTTCCTTGCTAGTATTACTGTGGGAGAATCCAGGGATATTGCACAAGCTACCATAGGGAGCATTCATTTTCCTGCTATACATTATTTTGCTCTTTTCATTGGTAGATGCATTAACAGTAAAGATGAAGCATGTCATATGTGTGTCCCTGATCTTTGTGTCCTCAAGAGTGATGTGTTAGGTTATAAAGATTATAACTTGGGGGCAATAGTTGCACGTAGGTTGCATAACAATGGTAGAGCGGGAGATTTATTTGGTGGAATTTATGTGACCCATGTGGCTAATTATCTTGGTATAGCCCCACGTGAGGGGGATATGACGTTACCTCCTGCTTATTTAGATTATGATGCTACGGTCCAACATCATTTTCTTAAGAGGAATGAACAATTCCTCCAGTATCGACTAATCTATGACAGTCGCAACGCCGTCCATGTTACTCTTCCTGCTCCTCTCCTTTTTGATTATCAGGCAAAAGGAAGATATGTTGTTACCAGGGAGGAATCAGCTGAACACGAAGGGAGAGCCGAGGCGGCTCATCAGCATGCCGCAGCTCAGGAGGCATTTGCTGCTGCATCTCAGTACGACCCCAGTTACAACTATGGATATCACCCAGGCTATCCTTGGCATTAGACCAACTTAGGCCAAAAGCCTAAGCTTGAGGGAGTACGTATTTTTCACCGACTTTACATTCATGTTCACTGTCAGGACCCCGACTCAATGCCACATCGATCTAGCATGTAACACCTCATATCACTTTGCGGCCTCACGCACGGTATTCCCACGGGTGTCGCCTTACCTTTGCCCGGGACCGTTTGCGCCTTTTGGCACACGTATATGACAGTGTCGCTAGCATCCATATGATAAGGAGCCCGGGCTGACATGGCTAGTCGTAAACCCAAAGCGGCACAGACTTACAGGGACAGGCATCCATGACCCAGCATCGAACGTGTCGGTCATCAGCGAGTGAATCCAGGCTGTAGCACTGGGCTAGCAGGACTCCGGTGAACCGGGCTGTAGCAGGCTAACAGGACTCCGGTATTCATCGCGTGACATTTCCCCGAAGGGACAGACACAGGAACGAAGAAGGACACATGCCGGCCAGCCTAAGTGTTCCGGAGCAGTAGCAAGCTACCATGGCTCGGTGGAAACACTAGGAGACATTTCCCGATAAGAGAGGCTACTAAAGATAAACAACTAGATAGTCAGATCCCACACATACCAAGCATTTCAATAACATACACACAATATGCTCGATATGTGCAAACACAACATGGCATCACAACATGACTCTACGACTCAAGTAATTTATCAATAGGCTCCGAGGAGCGAGATATTACAAACATAGGTCTCATGACCCAACATTCAGAGCATACAAGTCAAAGCACAAGCGGAAGCTATCATGTCTGAGTACAGACAACTATAAATGAAAAAGGCTGAGAAGCCTGACTATCTACCAGATACTGCCGAGGCACAAGATCGTAGCTGAGGTAACAAGCTAAACGTCGAAGTCCACGTGGAACTACTAGCGAGGCGAAGTCTCTCTGCAAAAACATAAAATAGGCAAACGTGAGTACAAATGTACCCAGCAAGACTTACATCAGAACTAACTACATATGCATCATTATCAACAAAGGGGTGGTGGGGTTTAACTGCAGCAAGCCAGCTTTGACTCGGTGGCTATCCTAAACTACGACTGCGAGTAACTCTTTTGAGGTGGCGCACACGAGTCCACATATTCACCATATCAATACACCACTATGGATCCGCTCCCGTCTCCCTACGAGAACGCCATCCATAGCACTCACGCTTATCTTGCGTATTTTAGAGTATCCACTTTCACTTGTCTATGAACTGATATAAGCAACCCAGAAGTCCTTTTCCGCGGACACGGCTATTCGAATAGATGATGTTAACCCTGCAGGGGTATACTTCTTCACACACGCTCTCACCACTTACCGCCGTTGTTGTCTAGCTTAACCAACTAGCTCCGGGATATCCATCACAGATTCTTGGAGAAAGGGTGGTTCACAAGAACCCGACTTGATCACGAGCTCAACATAGCAGTCAGGTGACAACCTGGTAATACTTCCAAGAAGATATTCGGAAAATCACGAACCACCGGTATGTTACTAAGCTTGAGAACAATCTCGCTTTTGAGGGCAAGACGATATGATCAAATGAGTGAGGACTTGACAAGATCCTAACTCATCAATCGAAGGGTGCACCGAAATAAGGACTAGGTAGCACGATCAGTCTTAGAAGGATGATTCAAAAACCAACACGCTAAGAATGAAATTATTGTCCCTTAACTACCAAGCAACGAGGTTGCTGGGAGTATTGATTTCACACATCACAATTCATTTGTCGGTATTCCGGTTGCATCAACACGATGGCCGAGGAATGACTAATGATGGTGAGAAGTATTACTACGTCAAAATTCATGAAAGTTGGTGCAGTTCTCATGACAATTCTGACATAAAGGGGGTAATACTCCAAGGTAGAACAGAACCAAAAGCTGGATTGGCATTTGATCTGCGGAATACAACTACTTTGACCCAATCCTAGATATGGATGAGGTACTGGAGTTTGTTTCTCCTATTCATTCTAAAATAGAATGGCTTGGCGGACCACAAGGGTAATAGGCATCGACGAACGAATGCACGCATACTCTTGACTATCAATTGATAGGCGAGGGTCGGAAACAACTAAGATGGGTCAACTCAAAAGAACATATGATTTTCTGAGTTGTGGATGCATGGATTAGCATGTCGAACGAAGTTCAACATATTTTTTCCGGATAACCCATGCAGAAAGGTAGAACTGGCAGAGCCACAATATATAATGGAGAACTCATCAAGAATAATCCTGTTGTGATATTTCAGTTCAACGAGGAACTTCTGCCATAAGTAGTTCATGGTATTTGGAAGAAGAAGATACCACGGACTTCAAGGACTATCGCAAAGGTTACTAATATCCTAAAGGCACTAGCAATTACTATCAACATGAAGTAGGTAGAGTGAATCTCGGGTTCAAGAACCCAGGAACAGAATACCTATTACTAAGTAGCATCACGGGATGCTTTCGAGAATGATGGCCAGAATCATCACACTGGGAACACAAATCATGGCTAAATTACTAGATGATCCCCTAAGACACCTAGGGTCATAATAATATCTCCAACATATATGTCAAGGTAACGGAGTACCTCAACTCACTGATTAGTGTGGTTAATCTGGCCCATGGGAACATTGAAACGGGAAGAAAGGATTTGCAATTGCATCAGACTACTTAGAAACCTGGGATGACTCGGATAGCATAACGGCTGTAAATGCTCAGAAAAGATTTGAGACATTCACAAAAATGGTGGCATAACCACTCAGAAGCACAATATCAAGGTTTCGAGATCAACAATTAACATACGGAAGTAGTAGGAACTGAACTGAGACTTAAATCCAACAATCTTATAAGTCCACTGATTAGTAACACGTGATCCTAATAGAAAGAAGAGATAGCCTAGTTCTTAATCCCCGTAGAAGAGAAGATGATGACTCAGATCAGAAGGCCATGAGGTATAAGGAGTAAAAAGAGCCTTACGTTCCATCCCACAATCAATTCCCCTACATATAACTAAAGAATTTCTAGACTCAACATCGACCAGTTTGGCTTGGTAATCCTACAGGCAGTCAAGCTCTGATACCAACGCTGTCAGGACCCCGACTCAATGCCACATCGATCTAGCATGTAACACCTTGTATCACTTTGCGGCCTCACGCACGGTATTCCACGGGTGTCGCCTTACCTTTGCCCGGGACCGTTTGCGCCTTTTGGCACACGTATATGACAGTGTCGCTAGCATCCATATGATAAGGAGCCCGGGCTGACATGGCTAGTCGTAAACCCAAAGTGGCACAGACTTACAGGGACAGGCATCCATGACCCAGCATCGAACGTGTCGGTCATCAGCGAGTGAATCCAGGCTGTAGCACTGGGCTAACAGGACTCCGGTATTCATCGCGTGACATTTCCCCGAAGGGACAGACACAGGAACGAAGAAGGACACATGCCGGCCAGCCTAAGTGTTCCGGAGCAGTAGCAAGCTACCATGGCTCAGTGGAAACACTAGGAGACATTTCCCGGTAAGAGAGGCTACTAAAGATAAACAACTAGATGGTCAGATCCCACACATACCAAGCATTTCAATAACATACACACAATATGCTCGATATGTACAATACAACATGGCATCACAAAATGACTCTACGACTCAAGTAGTTTATTCAATAGGCTCCGAGGAGCGAGATATTACAAACATGGGTCTCATGACCCAACAGTCAGAGCATACAAGTCAAAGCACAAACGGAAGCTATCATGTCTGAGTACAGACAACTATAAATGAAAAAGGCTGAGAAGCCTGACTATCTATCAGATCCTGCCGAGGGCACAAGATCGTAGCTGAGGTATCAAGCTAAACGTCGAAGTCCACGTGAAACTACTAGCGAGACCGAAGTCTCTCTGCAAAAACATAAAATAGGCAAACGTGAGTACAAATGTACCCAGCAAGACTTACATCAGAACTAACTACATATGCATCATTTTCAACAAGGGGATGGTGGGGTTTAACTGCAGCAAGCCAGCTTTGACTCGGTGGCTATCCTAACTACGACTGCAAGCGACTCTTTTGAGCTGGCGCACACGAGTCCACATATTCACCATATCAATACACCACTATGGATCCGCTCCCGTCTCCCTACGAGAACGCCATCCATATCACTCACGCTTATCTTGCGTATTTTAAAGTATCCACTTTCACTTGTCTATGAACTGATATAAGCAACCCAGAGGTCCTTTTCCGTGGACACGGCTATTCGAATAGATTAGGTTAACCCTGCAGGGGTGTACTTCTTCACACACGCTCTCACCACTTACCGCCGTTTACACGACATGTACTCGGCAACCTTCAAGCGGAAGCCCAACGTGGGTGTCGGCCACGGCCTGCCTAAACACTCAAGTCTCTAGTCCAGGTTTATCGCCTATTCGGGTTCCATCCATGAGGAGATCCGGCCGGAGTTTCGCTCACAGCCCCAAATGATGTGTACAGGGTTCCGTGACACCAAACGGGTGCCCGGTTTACCCGGCCACGTGCCTACCGCATCACAGCCCACCCCTACGGTCAGCGCTGTGCACGGCCTCCAGCATACTACAAACACCAGAAACTACTTGCAACTCTTGGACAGAGGACAAGGGTGATCAAGAAGCCGAGAGGGTCCATTGGTTTCGGGCCCAATGCGTGGTAGTAGCTGAATCATGGATCACAAACACAGAACTCAGTTCCTGAGGACGGCTGCAATGAGACAACCCACCATGTACTCCTACATGGCCTCTCACCGCTACCTTTACCAAATCGTGTTCACACACTTAGCTCTCACACAGTAGGTCATGTTCACACGCCTCTGATTCATCCCCGATGAATCAGACCTGACTCAACTCTAAGCAGTAGCAGGCATGACAAACAAGCATGAATGAGTAGGCACATCAGGGCTCAAACAACTCCTACTCATGCTAGTGGGTTTCATCTAATTACTGTGGAATGACAGGTCATGCAGAGGATAAAGGGGTTCAGCTACCGCAGCAAGTAACAAATATGTCGTTGTTGTCCTAATGCAGTAAAAGAGAGCAGGAGCGAGAGAGTAGGATTGTATCGGAATGGACAAGGGGGTTTTGCTTGCCTGGCACTTCTGAAGATAGCATTGAGTCTTCATCAGTGTCAACGATCACATCATCGGTATCACGTCTATCGAGAGGGGACAAATACCGGCAACACAGAAAGGAACACAATCAATGCAATGCACAATATGATGCATGATCATGACATGGCAAAATGAATGTGTTTTGGGCTAATGCAACTAGCAA
>NC_057807.1:359947582-359955244 GCF_018294505.1 Triticum aestivum
CGGCTCTCGCGGGTCTGTCCGCGGCGCCACGCAAGCTAGCAGGCAGGAGGAGGCACGGGCGCGTGTGTGCACACGGCGAGCACACGCTCGGTGCCTTCTGGCGCGGTGGAGACGATGACTGGCAGCGCCAGTCAGCTGGGCCAGTGCAGATGGGCCGCCAGGTAAGTGGCCCAGGTGACCCTCTCTCTCTCTGTTTACTAATTTGTTTTCTGTTTTCTAATTTTCCTGCAACTGTTGGGCTTTATTAAAAAATACCAAAACGTTTTCAAAAATCCTGAAAAATAATTGTGGGCTCTTTTGGGATTGTTCCTAACAACCCAAAACTAGTTTCAGAATTGTTAGAGCATTTAAAAATGTTTATAGGATTTAAATGCCCCAATTCAAATACAATATGAGTTAATTCAATAATCCAAATGTCATGGAAAATGTGCAATATCTCTGGTTACTGTTTCCAGCATTTCCCAAAAATGGTGAACATTTTTGAAGGCCATTTGGATTCATTGAAAAATATTTTCTTAGTTGAACCTATTTGAATTGCTTTAGTGCTAGGGCTTGGTCATCCCCACTTCAATTTTAGGCAAAAATTTAAACATGATGCAACACATGACTAGCTAGGCTAGAGCACTACCAGCAGCTAGGGATGTGACAACTCACCCCCACTAAACAAGAATCTCGTCTCGAGATTCAAGCGTAGGGTAAGGTGAAGGTAAACGCAACTAGTATAATCTTCATGATCTAGGGTGCACTTCAGTTGAACGTTGATTTATTCACCATCATTGTCTTGAAGTCTTGCCTTGAGAAATCCTGTCAACATGACATGGAGGAAAGAAGGGGACTCTAGCAGGGTCGATCTTCTCAAAGATCGAACAACTCACGGAACGAGACATAGGACCATCTCTCGGGTTGGGACACGAGATACACATCAAGAGGGGTGGAAAGAAACGGATGACGAAGGTTCACTAGGTAGACAACAATTTCACGCTTAAGAGGGTGGCAAACGATTGTCAACGTAGCGAGGAGTTGAGTTGCCATGAAACCATAACGATACACCTTAGGGAAGGTGATTCGTAGAGATATCCCCTTAAGTGGCAAAAAGAATTACTTTTGATTCAAAGATCATTGAAACTCTTTAAACCAGCCTAAGGCAATCACAAGCGATTATTTGGAGGAGGTCGGTAGAATGGCATACTCGGACTTGGATGATGTGGATTACCTTGTTGAAAACAACGTAATGAATGAATTTTGCTTATCACCGGAAATGGAAGGAACCCATGGTAGAATGACACATTGGCGGTGCAAGCTGGGAACAAAATGCAAATGCTGGGAATGATTCTGGTAACTGGGGAAGAACCCAACAATAGAGAGTGAATTCACTGTGGAAGTGGTTATAGCATAACCGACGAGACTAGGAGCAATCCCGGTTAGTGCCGGCGATAACACGTAGCGCTTGTGCGTGCTCTCAAGAACTTGAGCATTTCCATATTCATCAAGGTTTTACCAACATCCGTGTCAAGGGTCCGGTAACACAACTTACTACCATGATGAATGGTGATGGAGGATGCAGATGCAAAGGAAGATAACACCTTCTCAGATTACACCTTAGCGAAACCAAGGAACAAAATCTGGATGATCGACCGAGAGACATTTAGCACTCCGCTTCTAATGTTCTCCTTGATGTGCTAGTGTATCCCATTCATAGATACGGTTTGATAACTAGAACATCAAGTAAAGGTCGGACTTCGGGAACACAACAAATCATAAGGCACAACTAGAGAGTAAATCCTACGAAGTCCTTATGGGAAGGTGGCCAACTTCATCAATCAAGATATTATAATAACAGGTCTTCCGGCTGGGTGTGTTGGCCATGACATCCACTTTATCGGTTATCGCGAGACCAATATTATAGTTCTTGGGAAATGTTCCAAACCATCATATCTGCCTGAGATTCAGATCTGGTTGGTGTCAGGATATTCCAGACTCATCGAGTCTAGGAAGAAAAACGAAAGTTTGCAACACAAATCGACGAGATGACGTTGCGAGATTCTCGGAAGATGAACTACGATAGCAAGCTCCAAAACATGAGCTGGTTCTGCTACAAACATGTGAACACGTTGTCCAAGACAAGCATGACCACAAAGTAGTCTTATAATAAAACACTACCGAATTCAGGAGGGGAACCATCATCGAGGATATTGAAGTCCTTGCATAAGGTATACTCTTAAGAAGGAACTTCTTCTCCTTGAACAATTCAATCAGTGGCTTGGTGTGCTAGGGACACATATAGATTGAAGGTTGCAAGTCTTCAAACCACAGAATTCTTCGCACGTGTGCATGACTGATTTGGAATGATTCCAAGAAAACAACATTGACTTTCTCGAATCCACGGCGGCAACTTGCATCAGATGCACATGAATTAAAGGAAGTCACTACCTTCATCCAAACATATGCTTCATGAGCTAGCATGAACAAATGCTTTCAAAAATTTCCAACACTAGCTTAATGTTCAACAAAATTATGGAGGAGATAAGGATGTTGTCAATGGGCTCAACAACAATTCATCTAGGTTTCCTTTTAAAAGGAATTCCATAGTTAAGTGAACACGGTGATAGCATTGGTCAGACCAAAGATATAATGGTGTATGCTCGAGGAATCAACCACGAGTAAGACAACATTACGAATATCGTTGGTTCTGATTTGATTTGACGATAGCCCACACTCAAATCAAAGGATTGATAAGACAATAGGTCCAGCAACTGATCACAAGGACCAATCGATGAAGATATCATCTTTCTTCAACACACACTACACAAGAATATCCCTTTGGAACGAACTAAGTCAGACAAGCTTTTATCTTCCAACTCTCCAAGTTGTTGTCTAGCTTAACCAACTAGCTCAGGGATATCTAACACCGATTCTTGGAGAGAAGGTGGTTCACAAGAAACCAATTTGATCACGGGCTTAACATAACGGTCAGGTGACGACCTGGTGATACTTCCGAGAAGATATTCAGAAAATCATGAACCACCGGTATGTTACTAAGCTCGAGAACAATCTCGCTTTTGAGGGCAAGACGATATGATCAAATGAGTGAGGACTTGACAAGATCCTAACTCATCAATCGAAGGGTGCACCGAAATAAGGACTAGGTAGCACGATCAGTCTTAGAAGGATGATTCGAAAACCAACATACTAAGAATGAAATTATTATCCTTTAACTACCAAGCAACAGAGTTGCTAGCAGTATTGATTTCACACATCACAATTCATTTGTCGGTATTCCGGTTGCATCAACACGAGGGCCGAGGAATGACTAATGATGGTGAGAAGTATCACTACGTCAAAATTCATGAGAGTTGGTGCAGTTCTCATGACAATTCTGACATAAAGGGGGTAATACTCCAAGGTAGAACAGAACCAAAAGCTGGATTGGCATTTGATCTGCGGCATACAACTTCTTTGACTCAATCCTGGATATGGAAGAGGTACTGGAGTTTGTTTCTCCTAGTCATTCTGCGATAGAATGGCTTGACGGACCACAGGAGTAATAGGCATCGCTAAACGAACGCACACATACGCTTGACTATCAATTGATAGACGAGGGTCAGTAGACAACTAAAGAGGGACAACTCAAAGGAACATACGATTTTCTGAGTTGTGGATGCATGGTTTAGCATGTCGAACGAATTCCACATATTTCTTCCGGATAACCCATGCAGAAAGGTAGAACTGGTAGAGTCACAATGTAGAATCGAGAACCCATCGAGAGCACTCTGATCGTGATCTTTCGATCAGCAAGGAATATCTGCCATAAGCGGTTCATAGTATTTGGAAGAAAGGAATACCACGAACATCGAGGACTAATGCAAAGGTTACTAATAACCTAAGGAACGAGCAAAACTATCAACATGAAGCAAGTAGGGTGAATCTCGGGTTCAAAACCCAAGGAGTAGAATACCTACTACTAAGTGGCATCACGGGATGCTTTCGAGAATAAAAGCCAGAATCATCACACTGGGGATCACAAAACATTGCTAGATTACTAGGTGACTCCCTAAACACCTAGGGCCATAATAGTAACTCCAACATAATGTCAAGGCAATAGAATACCTCAACTGAACAATTAGTGTGATTGAGCTGGCATAAAGGAGCATCGAAACCAGAGGAAAAGGATTTTGCAAATGCATCAGACTATTTAGAAACCTGGAATGACTCGGACAGCATAACGGCTGTAAACGCTCAGAAAAGATTTGAGACAATCACAAAATGGTGGCATAACCACTCAACAGCACAATATCAAGGTTTCGAGATCAACAGTAATCATCCAGAAGTAGTAGGAACTGAACTGAGACTTAAATCCAACAATCTTATAAGTCTACGGATTAGTAACACGTGATCCTGATAGAAAGAAGAGATATCCTAGTTCTTAATCCCCGTAGAAGATAAGATGATGACTCAGATCAGAAGGGCATAAGGTATAAGGAGTAAAAAGAGCCTTACGTTCCATCCCACAATCAATTCCCTTACATAACTAAAGAATTTCTAGACTCAACTTCGACCAGTTTGGCTTGGTAATCCTACAGGCAGTCAAGCTCTGATACCAACGCTGTCAGGACCCCGACTCAATGCCACATCGATCTAGCATGTAACACCTCATATCACTTTGCGGCCTCACGCACGGTATTCCCACGGGTGTCGCCTTACCTTTGCCCGGGACCGTTTGCGCCTTTTGGCACACGTATATGACAGTGTCGCTAGCATCCACATGATAAGGAGCCCGGGCTGACATGGCTAGTCGTAAACCCAAAGTGGCACAGACTTACAGGGACAGGCATCCATGACCCAGCATCGAACGTGTCGGTCATCAGCGAGTGAATCCAGGCTGTAGCACTGGGCTAGCAGGACTCCGGTAAACCGGGCTGTAGCGGGCTAACAGGACTCCGGTATTCATCGCGTGACATTTCCCCGAAGGGACAGACACAGGAACGAAGAAGGACACATGCCGGCCAGCCTAAGTGTTCCGGAGCAGTAGCAAGCTACCATGGCTCAGTGGAAACACTAGGAGACATTTCCCGGTAAGAGAGGCTACTAAAGATAAACAACTAGATGGTCAGATCCCACACATACCAAGCATTTCAATAACATACACACAATATGCTCGATATGTACAATACAACATGGCATCACAAAATGACTCTACGACTCAAGTAGTTTATTCAATAGGCTCCGAGGAGCGAGATATTACAAACATGGGTCTCATGACCCAACAGTCAGAGCATACAAGTCAAAGCACAAACGGAAGCTATCATGTCTGAGTACAGACAACTATAAATGAAAAAGGCTGAGAAGCCTGACTATCTATCAGATCCTGCCAAGGGCACAAGATCGTAGCTGAGGTATCAAGCTAAACGTCGAAGTCCACGTGAAACTACTAGCGAGACCGAAGTCTCTCTGCAAAAACATAAAATAGGCAAACGTGAGTACAAATGTACCCAGCAAGACTTACATCAGAACTAACTACATATGCATCATTTTCAACAAGGGGATGGTGGGGTTTAACTGCAGCAAGCCAGCTTTGACTCGGTGGCTATCCTAACTACGACTGCAAGCGACTCTTTTGAGGTGGCGCACACGAGTCCACATATTCACCATATCAATACACCACTATGGATCCGCTCCCGTCTCCCTACGAGAACGCCATCCATAGCACTCACGCTTACCTTGCGTATTTTAAAGTATCCACTTTCACTTGTCTATGAACTGATATAAGCAACCCAGAGGTCCTTTTCCGTGGACACGGCTATTCGAATAGATTAGGTTAACCCTGCAGGGGTGTACTTCTTCACACACGCTCTCACCACTTACCGCCGTTTACACGACATGTACTCGGCAACCTTCAAGCGGAAGCCCAACGTGGGTGTCGGCCACGGCCTGCCTAAACACTCAAGTCTCTAGTCCAGGTTTATCGCCTATTCGGGTTCCATCCATGAGGAGATCCGGCCGGAGTTTCGCTCACAGCCCCAAACGATGTGTACAGGGTTCCGTGACACCAAACGGGTGCCCGGTTTACCCGGCCACGTGCCTACCGCATCACAGCCCACCCCTACGGTCAGCGCTGTGCACGGCCTCCAGCATACTACAAACACCAGAAACTACTTGCAACTCCTGGACAGAGGACAAGGGTGATCAAGAAGCCGAGAGGGTCCATTGGTTTCGGGCCCAATGCGTGGTAGTAGCTGAATCATGGATCACAAACACAGAACTCAGTTCCTGAGGACGGCTGCAATGAGACAACCCACCATGTACTCCTACATGGCCTCTCACCGCTACCTTTACCAAATCGTGTTCACACACTTAGCTCTCACACAGTAGGTCATGTTCACACGCCTCTGATTCATCCCCGATGAATCAGACCTGACTCAACCCGAAGCAGTAGCAGGCATGACAAACAAGCATGAATGAGTAGGCACATCAGGGCTCAAACAACTCCTACTCATGCTAGTGGGTTTCATCTAATTACTGTGGAATGACAGGTCATGCAGAGGATAAAGGGGTTCAGCTACCGCAGCAAGTAACAAATATGTCGTTGTTGTCCTAATGCAGTAAAAGAGAGCAGGAGCGAGAGAGTAGGATTGTATCGGAATGGACAAGGGGGTTTTGCTTGCCTGGCACTTCTGAAGATAGCATTGAGTCTTCATCAGTGTCAACGATCACATCATCGGTATCACGTCTATCGAGAGGGGACAAATACCGGCAACACAGAAAGGAACACAATCAATGCAATGCACAATATGATGCATGATCATGACATGGCAAAATGAATGTGTTTTGGGCTAATGCAACTAGCAACAGATTAAATGAAGTTGGTTTGAATATAAAATTCAAATTCAAACTCCATATGTGGTTATTTAAATGTCATTCACTTCATTTGCCCTAAACAGTAGTGATAAGTTGTTCTAACATGCATGAAAATGGTACAGATGGATTCCTTGAATTTTTCTGATAATTTTTCATATATAAATCATTTAATTTGGAGTTACGGTTAATTTTCTATGATTTATTGAAGTTTTAGCTATTTTCTGGAATTTCCTGAATATAATTAAATCCAGAAAATACTTTATGACATCAGCAGTGCGTCATGCTTGCATCAGAAAGTCAACAGGGCTGCCCCGGGTCAAACCTGACCAGTGGGGTCCACTGGTCAGTGACCCAGTGCAGCCTAGGGTCAATGACAGGTGGGTCCGGTCAACAGACACGTCAGCATGGTCAATGCTGACGCGTGGGTCCACTGGAATTAGACTAATCCTAACTAATTTCTTTAGCCGGTTAATTAAACAGGTGGGGCCCGATTGTCTGTGGGTCAGGGGTGGTTAACCAGGTGGTTAGGCAGCTAATGACGGGTTAGCCGGCGATTAATCGCCGACGCTAAGCAGTGCACGGCGGCGATCGCCGGCCGGCTGTTTCCGGCCACGGCTGCTTGCGCGGCTGGGCGCGTTGGGGAGCTGCTGCTACGGGGCTTCGGATGGTGGAAGTGGCATGTGCTGGGGCGGCCGGAGACGACCGCGGCGTCGACCACGACGGCGGCCGGAGCTCGGTCGGGTGCGGGCGCGGGGCTGCAGGGCGGTAGGGAAGAAGCTGGTGGCCTAGATGGCACCCACGGGCCAC
>NC_057807.1:359955889-359957978 GCF_018294505.1 Triticum aestivum
CAAGCAAAGAAAAGGAGGGGAAACGGGAAGGAGCTCACAGTGAACTCGATGGCGTAGTCGATGAGGTCGGGGACGCACTGGAGCCCGCGAATCCACGGCGAGGTTGCCGGCGGCCGGAGGTTGAAGATGAGGACGGGGACGATGCTGCAGGGCTTTTCCGCTCGCGTGGCTTGGCGGAGACAGCATAGAGGACGACGACGGGACTTCTTGGTGCGTCGGGGAGGCGTGCGGAGGCCAGTGGCTGAGCGATTGGTGGACGGCGACGACGGCAGCTGTCGGGCGCGAGAGAGAGAGAGATCCAGGGGAGAGGGTGAGGACGGGGGAGAGAGTGGCGGGGCGGTCGGAGCGATCCAGACGGCTCTCGCGGGTCTGTCCGCGGCGCCACGCAAGCTAGCAGGCAGGAGGAGGCACGGGCGCGTGTGTGCACACGGCGAGCACACGCTCGGTGCCTTCTGGCGCGGTGGAGACGACGACTGGCAGCGCCAGTCAGCTGGGCCAGTGCAGATGGGCCGCCAGGTAAGTGGCCCAGGTGACCCTCTCTCTCTCTGTTTACTAATTTGTTTTCTGTTTTCTAATTTTCCTGCAACTGTTGGGCTTTATTAAAAAATACCAAAACGTTTTCAAAAATCCTGAAAAGTAATTGTGGGCTCTTTTGGGATTGTTCCTAACAACCCAAAACTAGTTTCAGAATTGTTAGAGCATTTAAAAATGTTTATAGGATTTAAATGCCCCAATTCAAATACAATATGAGTTAATTCAATAATCCAAATGTCATGGAAAAATGTGCAATATCTCTGGTTACTGTTTCCAGCATTTCCCAAAAATGGTGAACATTTTTGAAGGCCATTTGGATTCATTGAAAAATATTTTCTTAGTTGAACCTATTTGAATTGCTTTAGTGCTAGGGCTTGGTCATCCCCACTTCAATTTTAGGCAAAAATTTAAACATGATGCAACACATGACTAGCTAGGCTAGAGCACTACCAGCAGCTAGGGATGTGACATTCACACACTATTCTAGTTGTCGGTTCTCATACTCTTTCATTGTATTGTCCATACTGTTTAATTTTCTTTTTCTCGCTTTCTTCTTGTGTGTTTGATAAACCTTGAGAAAAACCAAAAAAATTAGTTAGTTTAATTTCCATGCTTGTAGTAGAACTAAAATAAAAACCCAAAAAGATTTCTCGTTTTTCTTCTTACTTATTGGGAGCTTTCCCGTGTAAATAGTTTTATTTTCTTTTCTTTCCTTTGGGGGTCGAGAGTAGGAGACCATATTGAAAATGTTTAGTGGCTCTCATATGCATGATTGTTTATTTAACCTAGAGCCCATATTACTTTGTCTTCTCTTTTGATTTGAATGCTTGCAGATTCCAGCTTAGTCCAATGCACGTGCCTATTATAATACATATCGTTCAGTCATGCAAGTGAAAGGCAATAATGACGATATATGATGAACTGATTGAGATGAGAAAAGCTGGTATGAACTCAACCTCTCTTGTTTTGTAAATATGATGAGTTCATCGTTCCTGATTCAGCTTGTTATGAAGTAAACATATTTGCAATGACATTTAGAGATTATAGTTGCTTGTGCCATGCTTGATTAGCTATGAGTTATAATGGTTTACACTACAAAAAAAAGACACATCCGTGACATTTTGGGCCGAACGAATTTTTTCTGTCATACATATGACACTTCTATGACGATAATTGTGACAAAAGCCGGTATCATCATAGATGTGGTGGGCTCCTGCTTCTATGACAAAAAAATCATGACAGAAAATGGGCTTTTCGTCCTGGGCGGGCCGGAGACGCAGCTGCATGACATTCTTTGGGTCGTCCATGACGGAAAAAACCGTGGTAGAAGCGAGGGGGAGGAAAATTTTGGGGAGTTAACGGTTACGGTGGGAGGTCGGGGGCCGAGCGATGCACGTTTCTCGCGTACACGTACGCGTGTGTGTGCGAGGCGTTGGCTCTAACTGAACCCAAGCGAGGCGTTGGGCTCTAACTGAACTCGAGCAATTACACTGCTGGCTACGCGTTACTAAACCCGAGCGATCAATCAATGGTTGTTAACTCAACCCGATCGAGC
>NC_057807.1:359958767-359972242 GCF_018294505.1 Triticum aestivum
CCCTCCCGATCAACAGGACCCCCGTTTCGACCGTAGCGCTCCCACACAAGTCTGTTTCGTCCGTTTTGTGGTACGCCACACCCCTCCCGATCAACAGGACCCCCATTTCAACTGTAGGAGGTCCGTTTCCTCCGTTTTGTGGTACGCCACACCCCTCCCGATCAACAGGACCCCGTTCCGAAAGTAGGAGGTCCGTTTCCTCTGTTGTGCAGTAAGCCAGGCCTCATTTACATCGCCTGTTCCGTCCAAGCCCTCCCGATGAACACGACCACGCATTCCGTTCCGACCCAGCCGGTTGGCTCCCACGCATTCCGTTGCCTCCTGATGAACACGACGCATTCCGTTGCCTCCCCATGAACACGACGCATTCCGTTGCCTACCCATGAACACGAAGCATTCCGTTGCCTCCCCATGAACATGACGCATTCCGTTGCCTCCCCATGAACACGATGCATTTCGTTGCCTCCCCATGAACACGAGCCCTCGCCGTACGTATGCGCGAGTAGGCGTTCGAGACCCTGCCCGTATGTACACATACGTGGCCGTATTTTCTTTCTTGCACCCTGGCCGCTGTACATACGTGTACATGCTACGTGCGCGCCTCTACTATGACACGCGCGCGCCTCTACATCCACCAGTATATATGTACGTACACATTCGTGACCAGAATGACAACGCTACGTACGCTTCGACCAGGTAGGTCCCGACTGTTAGGCACTTCCTTGCCTGCGAAGATGTAGCTGGTGGGTCCCAGCAGTCAGGGGGGCGAATCATTTTTTTTGCCCGAACGCACTTCCTTGCGTGCGAAGATGTAGCTCGTGGGTCCAAGCAGTCAGGGGGAAATGTTTTTTTTCACGAAATTTGGTGCCCGTCTGGTGGGTCCCCGCTGTCAGTTGGAGGAATAATTATTTTGCATGTAATAAGGAGGCACTTCCTTGCTGTGGCCGTGGACCCAGCTGTAAGCCTCTCCATGCACAGTCGACGTCCGATGGAAGCCGTTCCTTGACCACGTTGACCACGCTGCGCCGAGAGCACCAGGGCGGTGGACGACGGCGAGGCCTAGGAAGGGGACGATGCGGAGCCGGGGAAGACGCGACAGTGGATGCCCACGCGTAGAGGAGTACGAGGGTTCACTGGTTCCAGCGGTGTGAGGCTGCCGTCGCCGCAGAATAACAGGGTGTGTGTGTGAGTAGAGGGATGGCCTGGCCAGCGGTGGGAGTAGTAGGGGGCGGTGAGGCCTCCGCCGCATCGCAACCGGCCACGTCAGGCAGGAGCACGAGGCACGACCGACGCTGGTTTGGGCGGCTGGAGGAAGAAGACCAGAGGTTGAAGAAGCACTACGACCGTTGGATGGACATCGTACGATCACTGGAGCTAGAATCGTGTATATTGACTAAGTTGACAAAGCCCTCCGTCCCCGTCAACTTAGTAGGCCCACAAGTGAGCTTGCCACTATACTGGGTCCCAGCTAACAGGGCGAGTATTCATTTTTTTGTGCGTAATAAGGAGGCACTTCCTTGCATGCGAAGATATAGCTGGTGGGTCCGAGCTGTCAGCGGTGGTAACGTTTTTTCACGAAATACAGAGGCCCTTTCGGTGGGTCCCTTATGTCAGGTGGAGGAATCATTATTTTGTGCGTAATAAGGAGGCATTTCCTTGCGTGCGGCCGTGGACCCAACTGTCGGCCTCTCCACGTACAGACCACTTCAGATGCATGTCGGTCATTAACCATGTTGACCAGGCCGCGCCGAGAGCACCAGGGTGGTGGACGACGGCGAGGCCTGGGAAGGGAACGGCATGGAGGCAGGGAAGACTCGGCAGTTGTTTCCCACGCGGAGGGGAGTATGACTGTACGAGGGTTTACTGGTTCATCTACTGTCGCCGGAGAATAACAACAGGTGTGGGTGAGTAGAGGGATGGCTAGGCCAACGATGGGAGTACGGTGGGGCGGTGAGGCCTGCGCGGCAGCACAGCTGGCCACGGGGAGGAGGGAGCAGGCAGTCCCGCCGACGCTTGTTTGAGCGGCTGGAGCAGGAAGAGCAGAGATTGAAGAAGCACAAAGGCCATTCAATGGACATCCAATAGTCACTTCTTGTGCGTTAACCTTTCTTTAGGAAAGCCTCAATTCTGTGGAAAACAGCATACAACCCATCTGCCATTATTTCTAATAATTTACAGCCCATTTGCTAATTCTTAAGGTTTTTTTGGAGCCCATATTCTTTTTGTGAGCATTACAGCCCATATTGTGGCCATGGTTAAAAAATTATACGAAATTTTGCATATTTCAGTGCGGTCCGAACTATTTTTAATCCCGAAATTTTGACTCACATTCAAACTGATTTTAAAAATAAATGTATATCAATATAAAATCCAACAAATTCTCCACACATAAAAATTAATGTAATTTAAAATCTTGAAATGAAAAAAAATATATTTGAAACTAATTGCTAGTTTGATGTGTTTTAAAAATGTACAGCCCATTTATCATTACTGATAGGCCATTTTCTTGGCCAGCCGAATGAAGCTCTCCTTGTCTTGAAAGATTTCCAGCCCAACAGGCCTGACAAAGTGACTTACTTGGCAAATCACAAAAAAACTGGGTTGTGGCCGTGGACCCAGCTGTCAGCCTCTCCACGTACAGTACTCTTCCGGTGGAAGTCGGTCGTTGACCACATTGACCACGCCGCGCCGAGAGCACAAAGGCGGTGGACAACGACGAGGCCTAGGAAGGGTACGATGTGGCAGTGGATGCCCATGCGGAGAGGAGTATGAGGGTTCACTAGTTCGGCTGCGGCGTGAGGCTGCCTTCGCCGCAGAATAACAGGGGGTGTGGGTGAGTAGAGGGATACCCTGGGTCAGCGGTGGGAGTAGTAGGGGGCGGTGAGGCCTCCGCGGCATCACAGCTGGCCACGAGAGGTAGGAGCACGCGGCACGACCGACACTGCTTTGGGCGACTGGATCAAGAAGACCAGAGGCTGAAGAAGCACTATGGCCGTTGGATGGACATCGTACGGTCACTGGAGCTAGAATCGTTCATATTGACTAAGTTGACAAAGCCCTCCGTCTTTGTCTACTTAGTAGGCCCACAAGTCAGCCACCCACTATGGTGGGTCCCAGCTAGCAGGGGGTATTCATATTTTGGTGCGTAATAAGGAGGCACTTCCTTGCGTGCGAATATATAGCTGGTGGGTCCGACCTGTCAACGGGGGGAACATTTTTTCGCGAAATACAGAAGCCCTTCCGACGTACAGTGCGTAATAAGGAGGAACTTTCCTTGCGTGTGACCATGGACCTCGTGGGTCCCAGCCGTCAGGCTCTCCATGTACATTCCTCTTTTGATGACTCTCGTATGTTGACCATGCCGTGCCGAGCGCACCGAGGCGATGGACGACAGCGAGGCCCCAGACTGGAATGACCTGGAGATGGGGAAGACGCGGTAGTGGAGTCGCAGACGGAGAGGAGTAGGAAACTTGACTGGTTCGAGTGCGGGGTGGGCCTACACTCGACAGAGAATAACAGGAGGTGCGGAGTGGAGGGATGGTCTGGCCGTCGGCGGGGTAGCGTTTCGCTGAGGAGCGCAAAACAATGCCGCTGGACGAGCAGGCGGTTCCGGCAGTGCTGGGGAAGAAGATGAGATATTGAAGAAGAATGCCGGCCGTTGGATATAAATCCAACTCCTTCTTAGGCTTCGACCTACTGGCCCACATGTCAGCCAGTCCATTTGTTTTTTTGTCCATTTGGTGGGCTGGGTGAAACAATGATGTAGCATCTATGCAGCCCGTTTAAATCCCATTTGCATTTTTCTCGAAATCCGCGGACTTGCTGGGTTGGGTGAAAAATATCATGTTGGGCTAGACAGAGAAATGTTATCAAAACATAAACACATGATTGCACGTGAGTAAAATCTTTGCAAGCTTATGTACGCAATCACTAGGAGTTAACTTGCCAAGTTATATATAAACAATTATTATTATTATTTTGTAAGAACTTTCAACTTACGAAATAAAATATCATTTTAATTTGATGAGTTAATAGTACGTGGGGTATTATTAATTTTTAGGCTAGACATGGGACGGTTGAGTTGGTTCTAGGGGAAAGTACTGGGAGAAAACTCAGTTTACATCGAAAAAGAAAGTGGGAGAAAATTCAGAGACCTGCTGGGTCCACCTGAGGAGGGGAATATGTTGGGAGGAAGGAGATTCAAAGCATGGCAGCCGAGTGAACTAGTTTTTTTACGGACAAGTGAACTAGTTTACATAGATAAGCAAATAGCCACTAAAAAAGCAATCAGGTTAATGTGTTCTTAAAAGAAATATTCCGGACAAAACATATAATTACGACACATATGCTAATGTATGAAACACTCAGATGATAAAGTTGCTTATAAACAGATAAAGTACAACATCTAGACCTTCCTGGCATGCTTGATCATGACGCTGCGGCTGTCCGTGTACTCGTCGGTTATGGGAAGCAGACACGCCCTCATATCCAAGATTTGCCTGTACATGTCGTAGCATGCGTATGCGTGCTTGGCCGCGTAGGTTATGTAGGCTAGATTCAGAGGTACCTCCCACATGTTCAGGTCGTCTTCTTTCATGTTGGCGTATCAGGGGTCCATGATGGTCTCAGCGAGGTCAACCACGGAGTCCTTCTCCTTCCCGTTGCTGATGATCTTGTATTGCTTCTGGATGTCGACAAGCTTGTTGCACCAGATGGACGAATCATCGCGTTCTTCCTTCTCTCCACCATAGCGAAGGTGCAGTCGGCGCTGCCGATGAAACGGGCGAATGCTCCAGAACCTGGTGCAGCCATAGGACTGAGGCGAGGCAGAGCTACACTGAGTCCGTATCGTTGGTGTACATCACATTCAACTTGGTGCAGCCATAGGACTGAATAGCGAACTCAAAGGGGAACTCCTTGCTGAAGTCCATATCCAGCAGGCTCACCCCTCGGATCGCCATTGGAGTCTCTTCGAGTGAACAAGTGTGTAGGCGGCAACAGTAGTTCGTTTTTCAGCTCTTGGGGAACTGGATTCAATAGTAAGCTGAGTGTGTACAGGCAACAATAGTTACTACCCCTCCCTCGCCCGCTGCACGCCCGGCAGAAGATGCACCCTCGGTGCATTGAAACGCCTCCATTAAGAAACCTACTCCAGCCACACGTCGGTTCACGAGCGGGTCTATATTGGTACTGTAATAATAGGAGTTAGTGGTCACTTTACTTAAGTTTAATTAGCTTTAATAGAAATTTATACTTAAAACAAGCAATGCATTCGCTCATTCTATCAGTGCCACATGATCAACATGCACAACAATTAGAATTATTATTCTTAGGACACACACGATCAACACATTTGTCGCACTTTCACAAAGATAATACTACCAAGTTTGACCTGTTTGTTATGGTTGTTGTCCTCTGCATCATCATGCCGTGTTTCCCAGCTTGCAAGATTCAGAACCAACAAATAAGATCCAAATAATAAGTACAACAAAGATGCCTACACATCTCATTGATTCCCAGCTTGCAAGATTCAGAACCAACAAATAAGATCCAAATAATAAGTACAACAAAGATGCCTACACATCTCATTGATTCCCATCTTGCAAGATTCAGAACCAACAAATAAGATTCAAATAATAAGTACAACAAAGATGCCTACACATCTCACTGATTCCCATCTTGCAAGATTCAAAACCAACCCATTAGAGCCTTTTGATAAAGTGAATATCGGGATTAAATCCATCTTGGCTAGCCATGTCATACAATCGAAGAACTTGGCGAATGCTCTTGACCGTCACAACATCTGTAGTTGAGTATTCCTGTTTGCACAACATGTTTGCACAACACAAACAAGGAGACAGGAGAGCATGATTTCGCTTTAATAGCGGCCTCCTTGAACTCAACCTCCAGCTCTACTTGGATGAGGTCTGCCTGGAGTTCCATGATTCAATTCATGCGCCTTTTTCTGCAGTTCACCTGAAATGAAGCAAAGATTGCATCATTCAGCTAGCAAGAAGTACTTGCTCTTGTGAGCTGGCAGGTTCTTCTTTAGTAGTTGCACTAAAATTGAGGAACATTAAGGTTGGCTATCCGGCTCATGTAAGGTGCAACTATAATTTTCTTATCCTTTTGTGCAGTTCCACTAAAATAAAGTTCCATTGTGGTGACAGTGACGGCTCCATCTTCCAAAGGCTAATAAAATGTTGCACGAGATTACTAGAAGAACTTGAAGGACATTTTGGAAACTCCAATCATCATTTTGTGCAGTTCCACCAAAATTGAGAGATGTTACCCACGTGACATTTTAGTTGAACTGCACAAGACACTCATTCCAAAAAAGTGTTTTGTGCAGTTCACCAAAAGGTCACAATAGCAACAAGGTGAAATGGATATCCCTATCTGCACAAAAAGATAGAAAGTAAATAGTTGCTGGTCAATAAGAATATACGAAACATATACAAAATGAAAAGAAGCATCTTAATTATGTTCATGGCAGTCACGCAAGGACAGTAGAAATTTTAAAACGTCAGCAATGCTTCATGTTACCAGAAGCATTACGATCAACAATGAGATTCCTCAAATATGGGATTACTTTAATGGTGGCATTGCTTGTTTACCAGACACAGTAAATCAACAACAGCTAAAGAGTTGGTTTAAGGGCATGGGACCATGGGGACACCAGGACACTCATCAGTGTAAAGGAGCAACTTACTTATCATACTGGAGAAAACAGCAGGAGTGCCATTTGTAACACAGTTTAATTGCATCTTATCATTGGAGGCATTAGACTAACAATAACACTGGTTAGACATGTCCCTAAGGTAACAGTGTGATCGCTTCATTTTACATGCGCCCTTACATTAACAACAGCAAAAGGTTGGTATAAGGACATGCGATAGTGGACACATCAGCACAATGTACCTACAAGGAGGCATAAAGTGGTGATCCCGAGTTTGTTCATGCTATGTGAGGCCAGCAAACCTAATCCTGGAGACCTTGTACTATGTGAGGGCAGCAAATCTAATCCTGGAGACCTTTTACTATGTGAGGGCAGCAAATCTAATCCTGGAGACCTTTTACTATGTGAGGGCAGCAAATCTAATCCTGAGACCTTTTACTATGTGAGGGCAGCAAATCTAATCCCGAGACCTTTTACTATGTGAGGGCAGCAAATCTAATCCTAGAGACCTTTTACTATGTGATGGCAGCAAATCTAATCCTGGACATACTCTGTTGACTTGTTCACCAGCCGCCACTTTCTATCCCTTTTTCAACCAATAATAGATCTGTTCCTTATCTAGTTTGTACTGCGTTTTTCCATTATTTCCCTTTTCAACCAAGAGACCGGTTAGGTATCCGGTCTCTACTACTTTCACCATATTATTTCCTCTTTGAATCAAGTCCTAGATTCATGCTACAACTTTCCCCCCTTTCTTCGTTGTTTGAACAAAGCCCTAGATTCGAATGCATGAAGTAGCTTTACCTCTAATAATACTAAAAATTTAGGTGGCTTTGGAAGAGCTGATGGGAGTAGAAAAAGATGCACATGCAGACACGTGGGGAGCTGGGGTAGTAGAGCAAGGCCGCTTTCGAAGAACATATACCTAAGGGTCGCCGGGATGTCGGCGGTGGCAGGTCAGAGCTGCGGACAATACGGTAGGGCCGAAGAAGGGTCGGAGGACCTCCCGAGTCGGCATTGTGTTGGAGAGAATGGCACGGGCAGTGGATCGGGCCCCTCCGGCAGCTGTGGGTTTCCTCCCTCGGCGGTGATGACCGCGTGAATGATGCACCTTTTAGTCCTCTACACACATCGGCCGAAGGGATCCGTCCGGATCTGTGACCAGCGGTGAGTAGAGAGAAAATGTCGCTACCGCTATCTTGTTTATATCTGGAGAGGATGAGAGAATGAAGAGAGAAACCCTAGTAAAGCAAGCGCTCAGGCCCCTGCGTCCATATATAGTGGAGTGATTATCTTTTTTTTCTCCACAACAAGCGTTTCAATTTGTGTACGTGGCATTAAAGAAAAGAAACTCTCTATTTAAGGTGACTGTTGTACGACTCCTACTTACTACTAGTAGTACTACAGTATTGTTCACTTGTGCTCCCTGCCTCTCCATTCATTGAACGAATAAACATACAATAAGTACTGTATTTATATAGAACGAACAAGCTCGAACTATTTTCGCGTAGTTAAAAGTTGAGGGCGAGGCTTTTCCCGGGCAGTACGCGCGGCAGTTTTCGGGTAGGCGGTTTGACAGAGAGGCGAGGAGGGTGAGCGAGTGGGGCTGTGCGATTTGACGGCGCGTTACTGCTGTAAAGACTTGTGATATGACCACTCACTATAGTCATGAATTACTGGCGCTCCGGCCGGGGTGATGCCCCCCTTCC
This sequence comes from Triticum aestivum, assembly GCF_018294505.1. Lineage (NCBI taxonomy): Eukaryota > Viridiplantae > Streptophyta > Magnoliopsida > Poales > Poaceae > Triticum > Triticum aestivum. Next base: position 359,967,156 of record NC_057807.1, read on the forward strand.
GTTCCACGCTCTAATCTGGTGCGTGACACGTCGACCCGGATGCTGGCTCTCCCACATGTCGGAGTAGTAAGAAGGAGCAAAGAATGATGTGGTATATACTAGTACTATACTACTCCCTCTGTTCCTAAATATAAGTCTTTGGAGAGATTTCACTATGGACCACATACGGAGAAAAATGAGTGAATCTACACATAAAATGCATCTATATACATCTGTATGTGGTCCATAGTGAAATATCTACAAAGACTTATATTTAGGAACGGAGGGAGTACTACTCAGGTCGGAGGAGTGCGAACGACGGCAGCCCAGTGAACCAGAAGTGTGAACCACGGTAGCCCAGTGAACCAGCACTAGAAAACAATGTGGTGATATGGCCATAAAAAACAATGTGCTACGGCCCACACTGTAGCATGTACAGTAACACTCCTCTTTGTTTGGATCCCTGAGTTAGAGCTAGTTTGGGTTGAAATAGCCTCAAATTATCGAAACAAGAGGGGTTAGTTTGAGCTAGTTTGCTCTAATCCAGCTAAAAAAACTAGCCCGGTGGAGAGGTTCTAATTGGGTTTGTTATCCTCGGGCCCACTAAAAGAGAACTAAAAAAATCTCCCCTGCCCGCACCAGATTGCTCCCCCCCTCTCGCACGACTCCTTTCTGTTCCCCATAGGGCCGCCCGCCCAAGCGCCGCTCGCCCTCTCTCTCCTTCGACCGCCCTCTCCTTCCGGCCTCCGCCGCCGTACTCCGGCCGCCCTCTCCCTCCGGCCTTTGAAGGTCGCCCCCCTCCTCCTTCACCAGTCGTTTTTCTCCCTCTGTCGTGCGCGGCGGTGGTGCATCTACCAGGGAGGTCACCAGAGGGGTGAGTTTGTTCGTTCCTTCTCTGTCTCACGACCATATCATTTATCTTTCTTGCTCTAGCGCTAATTCCGATTTGGAAAAGTAGATCCTGATCAAACTTGGTATAGATTTGTGGTGCACGCATGGAATTGTTTGATGCTGCTTGAGGAGGTAATAAATCTTTCTAGAGGCCCAAAGATTCAGGTCACCTTTCTAGGTATTTCAATTTCAGGCTTGCATTATTTCTAGAGGCCCAAAGATTCAGTTCACCTTTCTAGGTATTTCAATTTTAGGCTTGCATTATTTCTAGAGGCCCAAAGATTCAATTCACCTTTCTAGGTATTTCAGTTTCAGGCTTGCATTATTTCTAGAGGCCCAAAGATTTAGTTCACCTTTCTAGGTATTTCACTTTCAGGCTTGCATTATTTCTAGAGGCCTAAAGATTCAGTTCACCTTTCTAGGTATTTCAGTTTCAGGCTTGCATTATTTCTAGAGGCCCAAAGATTCAGTTCACCTTTCTAGGTATTTTAGTTACAGGCTTGCATTATTTCTAGAGGCCCAAAGATTAAGTTCCCAGTCGGCGGCAAGCAGCCCTGCTACCCATGCCGGTGTCGACCTCAACTCGCAAGGGCCGGCATCGGAGGGGTTCCCGGGGCTTGGGCTCTACAGAGCCTTCCTCCAGAGCGACGATGGCGAGCTCCTCCCTCGGTGCGTGAGGGGCTCCGGGCTCCCTCCCTATCGTGAATGACTTCCGTGATGAGTTAGCTCATTCTTTGTTTCATGAAGTGTTTTTTTATTTTGTGAAGCTTGATTGCCGACTTGTATGTTTAAGTGGGATATCTCATTTGTATGGACAAAGTAAAAATTATCATGTTTTGCATGCTTTATTTGTATAGATGGTTCGTTTATGTCAATTGTGAGTGAGAGGAGGACACATAAGAGCCGGCCACACCAAGAGGGTGCTTGGATCCAAGGGACTTATTTTAGTCTGACTAAAAATAGTCTCTTTAAGAGGCTAAAGTTCCAAGCACCCCTGACTAAAGAGGGCCTAAAACTAGTCTTGAGACTAAAAAAATTTAGTCAGGGGTACCCCTACTAAAATGTGGATTAGTCCTCTCTCTCCTCATTTAACTCCTCTCCTTTAACACAAGCGAGTTATGGATTGGAGGGTTTGGAGGATAATAAATGCTCATTAACTTGATTTTAGTCTCTTTAGTATTTGGATCCAAGCATGGGCGAGGCTAGCAAGTTTTAGTCCCACTACTTTTAGTCATGGAACTAAAACGTATCCAAGCACCCTCCAAATCCAGCAGGAAATAGGGTCCAAAGTAGTCAAATGATTGAGATAGAGCATTTATTGTCAATCTAACCCTGCCATCCATACACCTCTTTGGTTTAGAGTTAGTTCAGGGTTAGAATCTAACTCTAAACTCTAACTGAGTTAGAGTTCTCCTCATCTCGGTTCATCGCCATCATACTTTCCCCATTCCTGTGTTTTCAGTATCCTGCGAATCAAACAGACCCTTTTTTGCGGGAAAAATCAAAGAGGCCCTTAGACTGGTTTAGGTCCGGTCATTTTTTATAAATGTGTTATGTCCAAAATTTAATGAACGTGCTCTGGTTTCCATGAAAATAATCCGGTTTCATGTAGTAATTCATTTATTTATTTATACTTCTGCGGGGGGTTTGCATGTAGTTCGTGAGGTCTGAAATGTAAAGTACCCCGGCATATGCTTCGAGTCGTGCATGCACTACGACCTAGATGCTCTATGTCCCACATGTCGGCGAATGGGAGCACGTGGAAATAGCCTAGGAGTACATATAGGAGGATAAATGCGTGAAAAAATATGTATTGTGAAGCGTAGCTGCGGTTCGAAAAGGAGACCTAAAGTGATGACAGCTATAGGTCGCACGCACCCAACTAGTGGTACTAGACATATGCTAATTTTTCCCTCAAAAAAAAGAGACACAAGTGCTCATTTCTCCTATTCTATAAACACGAGTCCCATCTGACAACAACATCCGTGCTACAGCTAGCTCTCCTCCCTCGTTTCTCTCTTCTAATTCTAAACTCGGCCGACGCCCGGTGGGCAGGGTGGGTTTGCTCAACTGCGGCCCCACCTCACAGTGAAAACGTTACGACTGGAATAAAAATGCCATATACTCCCTCCATTCATAAATATAAGCCTTTTTAGATACTATGTCAAATGGAATACATCATACAGATGTATGTAGACATAGTTTAGAGTGTAGATTCAGTCATTTTGCTCCGTATGTAGTAGTCACTTGCTGGAACCTTTAGAAAGACTTATATTTGGGAACGGAGGGAGTACTATACTAATAAAACATTAAGGCCACAAGGCGATGCAGTGCTGGTTACAGGAGGCAAGAAGAAGAGATGCATCCATTGACGACGTCCACCTCCTCGACTCGGGGCGTCGGCCCACCGAACGACGCCTAAGTAGCAGCGGCTTTCGTGGCCAGGTCGACGTGCTTCTGAACAATGGCGTCCAAAGATTCCAGCCGCTGGAAGAAGGCCAACGTCTTCCTATCCTCGCTTGCCTTGTAGTGGCCTATGTATATGATTTCCTCGTAGACGTGGATGTGCAGGTCGATGGTTTCTTGCATGGCGAGGTGCTGCGCTGCGAGCGCGTCCTCGAGGTGCACATTCTTCATCGCGACCTCCGGCACCTACAGGGCCACCAGGGCTTGAAAAAGTTCGTCACCATGGAGGCCGATGAGGGTGGCAGGCAATGAGGAGCCTGGGCGCGCGGGCTGGAGCAGTACGGCAAGGTCGCCCGCACGCTTCTTGATGGCGGTGAACTTGCGGGTGGAGTTGACCATCATGTCGTCCATGCGAGAGGCGAAACCGGCATCGGCGAGGGCTACGATGCCTGCGGTCGCCAGCACCGTCTGGAAACACTGCACGGTGCGGGGCCGCAGGCCAGCGCCTTGGATGATTTGGCATAGCCAACTGCCGCTCGCGTCCATCGCCTCCATATGTGCTTCTGGCTTCTGGTCACTTGGTCTTGGATTGGAGTGAGCAGTGTTGCGCAGAGACTTGGGAGTAGATGGATTGGAGTGGTGGGGCGCCTTTATTATATGAGAGTCCAAACTCTGTTGCATTCACATCATGCTGGCTCTATTCTACTTCTCCAATTAATTCCCTCTGCCTGTAATTGAGGATGCATCATTGACCGTTCAACGTCTCGGGAACCGCTACCCTCTCCCTCCTTGGCATTCAAGCACCTATGGACCCGTCGACGACGAGGTGCCTATGGTGACTTCGTAAATTTCAAGATGATAGTGCCGTGCGTGTGTGCGTTCATAGGGGTGAGTGTATGCGCGTGTATATGAGCGCTTGCGTCTGTACTGTGTCAAAATAAATGTAAATGTGTGTCAAAAAGAGACTAGTCAGTATACTCAATATTGTGCACCTCGGAGAGGAAAACGATAGAACTAGTACATATTTATTTACTATGCAGATTCACTCATTTTGCTCCATATGTACTCCGTCTCGGTGTAGTCTAGTCACTTGTTGAAATCTCTAGAAGGGCAAATACTCCTTTCTGGTTTACAGGGCTATACTAGCAAGTAGTTGTACGTACTAGTACAATAGTGGGCTCACATAGCAATTTTGTCTCATGCAACATTCGGTTTGCGCTTGGCTCTTCGCCTCTTCGAGAAGACGAACAATGATGTTACTACTACTGCTTCTACAGTGTCGAATCCACTGCTGCATGCACTACAAAAAAATGACTCATCCGTGACATTTTGGTCGAACGAATTTTTTTCTGTCATACATATGACACTTCTACGACGATAATTGTGACAAAACCCAGTATCATCATAGATGTGGTGGGCTCCTACTTCTATGACAAAAAATCATGACAGAAAATGGGCTTTTCATCCTGGGCGGGCCGGAGATGCCGCTGCATGACATTCTTTGGGCCATCCATGACAGAAAAAACCGTAGTAGAAGCAAGGACGAGGAAAATTTTGTGGAGTTGCCGGTTACGGTGGGAGGTCGGGGTCGGAGCGATGCGCGTTTCTCTCGTATGTACGCGTGTGTGTGCGAGGCGTTGGCTCTAAATGAAGCCGAGCGAGGCATTGGGCTCTAACTGAACCCGAGCGATTGCACTACAGGCTACGCGTTACTGAACCCGAGCGATCGATCTATGGCTGTTAACTAAACCCGAAAGAGCGATTCCTTCCCTACTGCTGCTAACTGAAGCCGATCGATTGGATGAACAGTG